>NW_010129335.1:0-35530 GCF_000699245.1 Pterocles gutturalis | reverse complement strand
TCCCTACAGTAAGGAGGGGATGGACTGGCTTTCCATAGGAATTTTTTGTGCGTATTAATTCCCACCAGCATCAGTTTTGTGCAGCTGTAGAAGGCCCCCTGTTTGCAATTGCGATGGACTAAGAGGGAGCGAGTCTTTCTTTGCTCTTGGCCAAAGGTGAAGGCACTGGAGACACGAGACTTTCCAAGAATCTCTTACTAAGATGCTGAATGGCTGCACTCACCTCCTCTTTCCAGGCATAAAGAGCGTGCGAGCAGTTCTCAACCTGACCTTTTAAACTGAATGTACTTAAACATCCTGGGCCAAATTCCCCTCGCAGCCACGGTGCTGGAGCTCCCTGCCAGCGCCTGGGGGTGTCGCAGAGCCCTCCTGAGCTGGAGAGCATCCCTGGGGTGCACCCGTGCCCAGAGGTGGTCGTTAGTGTCGTTAATCCCACCGTGTGAGCAGGAGAACGTCAGCAGTCATCCTGCCCTGCTGCTGGGGGGTTTCTCTCCAGGGTAAGTGTGACACTAATGGCTTTGCATCAGTAGTTGTTAATTTTCAACGTGTTTCTTACGCCCTGGTGTGCTGGTGATGCTGGTGGCTCGGATGCTTCTTAGTCCTTCATCCCTGGAATAAGATGCAAACTGCCTGCGCTGCCCAGGAGCCTCTGCCTGCTCCAGATTTGTATAACATGAGGTTTTCAGATCAGGCTTTCTGCGGGGCGGTGCGGTGGAGCTCCCTTCTCTCCTGCATCTGCTCGGAGCATCTATCAGCCTCTGCAGAGGTTGGGAAGAGCCAGGCAGGCTGCAACCCCTGGAAGCCCCCTCCCCAAAATCTCTCACCTTGCTTATGAGAGGGGCTTGTGTCTTCTCTGGATATTCACTAAAATCCAGGTTGAATCATACCCAGCCAAAGCTCTTCTTTGGAAGTGGCTGAATCCACATGTTTTGTTGCTAAATGAGAATCTGTGCGTTAAAGCTGGTACTTACAGGAAAAGCAGCTTTTGTTTTGCTTGTAGCTTCCTGAGATGAGACCCGTTCCCCTGAGCTCGGTGGAGGTTTTGCAGCTGCTCTGTCACAAGCACTGACCCGCTGGCAGGTTTCTGATGGGAGATTTTTCTTTTGGCTTTTCGGTAACCAAACCCTGAATGCTTTTTAGGCATCAGGATTTCAGGTCCTCAAAGGATCCGAGGCTGGCAGTTTTTTGAGATACTATATTAAGAGGAAGCAGCAGGTTTTAATTTAAAAATAAAGTTTTCAGGTAACAAATACTGAAGCTCTCCTAAGTGACACAGGTTTGTGACCTGGGGAGTCCTTTCCCAAAAGAGCTGGTGGCCCTGCAGGTGATGCTTGGCTCTGACTTGCCAAAGCTTTGTGAGTGGAGAGAGGCAGGACTGTCTGATGTACGTCTCTGATGGGGTAAATTAGAGGTTTAAATGTTGTCACATTGCTGATTTTCAAAAGTATTGTTAGCATTTGAAGATACCTATGATTTAAAAAAAAAAAAATAATTATTGGCGTAATACATCTGAGTCCCAGAAAAATCCTCTGGGGGCTGCCCTGCATCTCCCCGTGCCTAAAGCCTCTGCAAGTCCGCTCTGGCAAGGTGACTGGTTACTGTCCATCGCTGGCTGGGTGGTGACCTTCCCCCTTTCTCATGGCAGACAGGAGAGGTCTGGAGCCGCTTAAACCTCTTAGTGCTCGTTCCATTTACCTCCCTTTCACAGAGGGCAGATGGGGTGAGCACGGGCGGTTGTTGCAGAGCTTATTCCTGCAGGAACTCTCTTGCCTTTGGATTCCAAGGCTTGTGGCACTGTAAATCTCCATCGCTTTGGAAGTTGGAGTGAAGCTCCTGCAGTCCTTAGGAGCTTTCTTGGGCTTTGCTCACCCCGTGGGGTTTCACTTGAAAGCGTCCCCAGCTCGTACGCCCTTTCCTTTGGCCAAGCGATGCTCAACGCTGAGCTGTAGCTGAGCTCGAGCTTGCATTTCCTCCCTTCCTTATTTTCAATCCCTGACCCTGAAGGTTTTGCAATACCCTCCATGAAAAACACAAACCTCCGGAGAGCACGAAATGATGGGAGTCCTGAGGAGCTCTGGTTAAAGCCACCCGAAGCAGCAGCCAGAGCACAGCAGGTACCCGGCCGCCCGCTGCCAGTTCCCAGCTATGAAAACACGCCGCTCGCACGGTTCACACAACCGCCACAGATGCAGCGCGAGCGGCTGCCAGCGAGGAGGGGAGGAGGATGAAAAAGACCATTTGGATGTGAAAGCAGAGGAGTTGTGCGTATCTTCCCCAAAAACAAAAATAGTAGCTCGAAATGCACTTTGAGTTCTTCTGGCAATAATAACCGATGGATGGGAAGCGCATTAGGATATTTTTCCTGGTTTGGAGCAAGCAGATGTTATTGTGTCCCCTGGAATCATGGCAGTGAACATAAAGCATGACTTCCCTGCTGCCCTGGCATGGGTTTTGATCTCTCTCTAGTGTAAATCAGGACAGGCTCCGTGGAGGGCAGCGCTGTTACACCGTTGTACGCCAGAACCGGCCTCGCTTTTGCGGGTCCCAAGGGTGGTATTTTGATATCTCGAAAATTAATGCTTGAGATGGATCTGACCCAAAACCCTGGATTTGAACTCTTTGCAAGTTCAGATCCGGATGCAAACTTCACAGCTGCACCCTATTGTCTCTGAGCCCAATAAAACCCTCTCTCCGAACCACCCACAAGCTTAATGAAAATGTAGATTGAGATCAGATCATTCTGGCCGCCGGCCAGCACTGGGAGGCACGCACAGTGGATGGCCTGACTCTTCTCCTGCTCGTGGTGATGTAAACTCTGAGCAGCTCCAAGGAAATCAGCTGGATTTCCCCAGCGTGGAGCCAGTTGTAAATGCAAACAGAATAAGACCCTAGGTATTTTTATTTATTTAATATTTCTGTTTTGAGGAGCAAGTGAACTCCCATCTCATGCTGACCAAGCCTGAGAGGTCATCTTCTTCCAGGAGGAGCTTTGCCAGGAGCTGAGCCTGGATTTGTCCTGATTACCAAGACACATTGTTGGGGAATGTGATGTCAAACGATGGCTATTTTTGTTCCAGCCTCAGCCCTCTTAGTTTGTTGGGAAAGCTGATGCTAGTGATAAGGAGCAGGAAAGTCTTGGGGGAGGGAAAAAGGGGGAGAAAAAGGATAGAGAGGAGGTCTGAAGAGCTTGGGCGGTGCAGGGTGTGGATCCCTCCTTAGGGACAAGACTTTTTTTATAAGGCGAACAGCAGCATTAGACTTTTGAGAAAATTTTTCAGTGGAGGGCTGGGGCACCAGCAGAAGGAAAGTCTTGTCTTCTGCCATCTCTCAGTCCTCTCTTCCCAGAGATGTGCTCAGATGATTTAGCTCAGATGACTAAACTGGGTTAAATGGAAGAGTTGTGTGGTTGTTCAGATAGTCGTTGTTGCTGCCACGGTCCCAAGCTGGCTGTGTATGTGATTTAACTTTCATGAGGCAGATTTTCCCACCTGGAACAGTCATATTTGCTCTAGTTTCCTTGATAGACAGAGGACCTAAGCCTCCGGTATAAACTTTTTCAGCTCTTGTTTAATCATTAGTATTTGAAACCTCAGGTTTTTGGGGTATTTTGTTTCTTGAGTTCCTTCTGGGCGGTATTTTCATTAAAAACAAACAAGAAAACCCCAAAACCAAACCAAATTGATGAATCTTGCAGGTTAAGTCTGTCTTTGGGTGGCATGAACTTAGAGCTGTGCTGCTTCTGCTGGCTTTAATTTTTGGATGTCATTCCTCATGAAGGGTCAGGACTAGTTCCTGTTATAGCTGATGTCCACATCTGTCATTTCTTGAGAGCTGCCTTTGCGTAGAAGTAGGTCTTTGCCGTGGCTGCGTGTGGCTATTTTGCTACGTAGTCAGGGAAGTTTGGGTGCTGGTTCCTCAAATCTTGGACTCTGCCGGAGCAGAAGCGGTGCTGGGAACCGAGGACAAGCTTTGACTTGTGGGGAGCGGAGATGCCTGGTTTGGAGGCCTTTAATCGGTGGGGTCATGGGTTTGCTCTTTTATTAGAGGCCCTTTGCTGTTTTCCCAGAAGATAAAAGGATTTTGCTGTCAACACTATTAAAAAAAAAAAACCCAACTGGGACTATGGTTCTGCCATTACTATCTACTGGGGCTTGTTTCTGTGTGGCCACCACTATGAAATCCCTCCATTCTTTCCACTACGAAAACCCACAAAATGGGCTGGCAAAGGGGAGGACAATATAGAAATATTAACAGCCAGGTAATGGGGTTGTGAATTTTCAGAACCGGTATCTCTGCTTACATGGATCATTTAACTTGTTTAAGTGCCTGGTATGGGTGCCTGGCAAAATTCCCATCTCCCACCCCCCTTTTTCCTAAATAAGGGAGCAAAATGCCATTACTTCTCTTGTTTTCCTCCAAAGAACCAAACTTAGCACCAACAAATCATTTTTATCAAAGTTCTTAAAAATATGTTTCCACGTAACGGCTTGGGAACGCTCGGAGAGGATCCAAGTCATGAGCACGGTTGTGGTGATGGGGATTTGGTCTCAGCTCAAACAGTGTTTTGTTTTTGGAGTCTGCGTAGATCTGGGCAACCTTTTCCAGGATGAATAGTTTATTTGCCGAGAAATGCAATTTTGGGGTTGACTGAAAGTGTTTACTGAATTGGCACTGGTAGCTAATCTTTTTGTAAAGGGCAGCTATGTTTTGTTTCGATATTTTCAGAACTCAATATTCATGTTCTTCCATTTTGAAGTAACATTGTGTTTCATAACTTTCCTGCATTGTAATCCTTTTTGCAAAAGGGAAAAGTTATCCAGGCTACCAAACCAAAACGAAGGGATTGGTCATGCATTTGGTTGACTTGAACTTAAAGGATTATTTTTGTTTTTCCCTTTACTGAAAGGGGAAAACAAATCAAAAGCTTTTCCCTCCTAATGAAAATATAACCTCCTTTCACCCCTTGAGTAAGCCAGTGAATCTCATTCCTTCTTTGCCTGATTGCGAGCCCTGAATGCTAATCTCCACATCATGGGTGCTTTCTCAGCCATAGTTTCTCATCATGAGAAGGAATTAGTGTTTAATTAACGCTTTGATCTTGGGAAGTGGCACTTCCCGGATGCTCGTTCCCTTGTGCCTGTTCCCAAGAGCAGTTGCCCCCAAACGAGACCCCATCCTTTGCTAATTGAGGTCCGTGGTCACTTTGCTCTTGACTTGAGTGCACATGGGTCAGATGCTCTTCAGATGCAAGAAGGGCGGATTCGGATCTCGATTCACTGCGGTGCAAGCCAGCAGCGAGCGTATGAGGTCAGGATGTGCTTTTGTGAACCATACAACTTACTGCACTTGAGGACAACAGTTTTAAGCTGTTTGAGTGCATCCACAAGATCTTATTTTCCAAGATAAAATATTTCGTGTGGTTGCAGAGGATCCCTGCTGTGGTGTGGGTTAGGATGCAAGGGTTCTTGCTCCACGACACTGGTCCTGACTGGATGGGCTGGGCTGGAATTGAAAGCGTGGGACTCAGCTGTGGTCTCACCAGCACGAGGGAAAACTGTTAAATGAAGGTTTTGCGATTCTGGTGGGTTGTTGCATTGTTGGTTGATGTTACTATCCAATATTTGAGAAAAATAAATCTGTGGAAAATGAGCACAGCCAAGTCAATGGTCATGTAGCCAACTCCTGTCGAAGCTGCGCTGTGGTTCACAGCATCCAGCGTGGACGCCTGTCTCCAAGCATCCTCGACATGTGCTGTCGGGCAGCTCCAGGCGCCGTGTGTGATTCCATCTGCCCATGGTAAACAGAGTGGCACGTTGGGTTTGGCTTTTAAACACAGCTTCTCTTGAAATGGAGCAAATACCAGTGGCACTGGTCGGCGTGATACCGCGCTTGTTGTAACATGTCTTGAGCAGCGGGATAGAAAAATCAGAGCCAGGCATTGGGGTGTCTAGAGGGTGATGTTAAAATGTAAAACTGAGGATAAAAGAGGTTAAATACAAGTCTTGATTGTGCTGTCTACTTTATTAGGTAAAAAGAAAATTACATTAAAACTAATGTTACTCCTAAGATGCACCTACCCCTTGCAACATCATCACATGCCAGGATCTCAGACCTTAGGCAGGATTATTCTTACAACCTCAGCTCTATTCTTACAGCTCCCCCACTGCTCCAGGGCAGGGGGAAAAGATGGGGTACCCGTGTGTTGACTTCTAAGGAGGGATCAGCAGCTCTGGAGAAACGGCGAAGCTGCGCAGTTGGCCTTGTGTCTTGGTTTTACCTATTTGCTCCTTGTTGTAGTTTCGACAGGCGCTCCTATTGCTTGAAAAAGTTCCTCCAGGGAGGGGGGAATGACGTAGCCCAGGCGGGTGCCAGTAACGGACTGGACCGCGATGCTGGCTTTACCCCGATGCAGAGGGAGCGCGGGCAAACCCGTCCTTCCCGGAGCGTGCAGGTACACGGTGCAGTGGGACACACAAAGCTCTGTCGTTTCAGCTTGTCTGCCAGCACCTGCACAGCTGGTGTCACTTGAGAAGCTACCAAAGGTCCCTCCAGTGCTCGTCACCCAAGGACTTGGTGTTCTTGGGTGGAACAGCGCTCTGACAACGAAGAGTAATGAGTGATTGCTTAATTTCTGTCAACGCCTCCCAACCCAGGCAGCGCGCTGCCTTCTGGCACGCAGCGCGCGGGAATGCACATCCTTGGCCGCGGCCGGGGATGAGCTGGGATCCGAGCCGCGGAGCCGTGTTGTTTGTGTTACAGCTTGGGAGTTGCATCAGGGCTGTGCTGTGAAGTGATGACTGGGCTGAAGGTGCTGACAGACTCCCAGGGAGCTCCTGGTGCTGGGTCCTGTCCCCGGATGGTATGGAAAGCCAGAACAGTCTTATCTCCTCCATCTTCCAGCTCTTCCCTTCCACCATTCATCTCATTACCCATTGCTCTTTGTTCGGAAACTCCCTTTGGGGGCTGTATCTCCCTGTTGACTCCTCCTTGCTCCTCCAGCCCTCACTATCTGGAGCAGTTCATCCATGATTTTCCATCTGTTGTCCCATTCCAGCGTCTCTTGCTTGCCAGGTACCTCCAATACTCTTGCTGCGGTTGCATCGCCTGGCTTGGCACATCGTTTTATGCGGATCTGGAGCAGGGGGAAGCTAGGGTGCTGTGTCACAGCGATGCTTCTGCGCAGGATCAATGCCACCAGCCTGTGTGGCGATCTCAGAGCTAGCAGGCGTTCTGCCTCTTGCCAAGCCTGCACAAAGCAAGATGAATGTGCCCTGTCCTGCCATAAATATGAGGAGTGGATATGTGCAAACTTCACTTAAACAAAAAGAAAGGACTTTACCTATGCATGCACATGCTGATTCAATTCTTGCCAATATGTAGAAGCCAAATGCTAAAAATGTGCCTGAGTGCAACTTCCTCACACGATGCCACCAAAGACTTCAAGGCAGCTCATTGCTGTCTTTTTATGCAATTGCATTTATTTCTGCATTTTTGCAAAAACAGTCCTAAAATAGCCTCCGGGGTAATCTACTCGCTTGTAGTGACTGCAGAGATGGATAGCAGTCTCTGAACTGAGATTTGCAGCCATGGATTTGCCTTTGTGGATGCACTTTTTTTTTACTCAGAGGCCCCAACATCCAGATATGCCTGTGAAGGGGAGACTGTGCAAACATTAAAGGCGCTTTCATAGTCCCCTTTCAGGCCAGCTTTGACTTTCCTTGAATGTAGTGAAAACAAACAGATGTTCTCAGAAAGCCAGGGTGACCTGGAAACTATTAATTAGGTAGTGAGTGAAAGAGGAGATTGCAGTGTTTGGATTTCCTTTAAGGATAATTATTTTTAGCCTCCGCTGACGTAGCCCAGGACAAGCTAACAGCAACCTGCTGATGGGCCAGTGGAGGAAATGTAGGAAGAAAGATCACTGCGCTTTCGGAGAGAGACAGGAGCTGAAATGCTGCGATTACGTGGGATTAGTTTAATCCAAGTCTAGATATGTTAATCTGGGGAGGGAAAAAAAAAGTATGTGTGTCCCTAGTCTTGTTTCTGGAAGAGAACCTAGAAAAACTTCTGTTTCTGGGTCATTTCTGTTCCCCTCCATCTCTACCTTCTGCTGTTTCGTGGTCCTCCTGCGCTGGAGATGTTCAGACCTTCCACAAAGCTCCGCGTGGCTCTCGCAGTGCTTTTAACCTTGGTGTTGGTCTTCTTTAACCTTGGTGTTTGTCTCTCAAATCTCTTTGCCCAATCCATTTTTCTGGTGCCTGTTAAAAGAATAAAAATAGCCAGGCTGACTGGCGTTTGGGGAAGCTTCATCCCTAACTACAAAGGGTATCGGGGCTCTTGGAGGAGCTTATCCTGCTGGATCAAGGGAAGAATGACTCCAAAGGTCCATGCTTAAAACTGATGTAAAGGCAGGTCATGAACGTATGGTTTGCACCTCTTGGTTGACTCAACACCCCATCCTTTCTCCTTTTTTTTTTTTTTGCCAACATCTCTCCAGAAGCCTTTCTAGAAGCTAGTGTCCCAAAAACTAAACCTGCAACTGTGACTAAGTTTTTAATTTGCAATTTAATACCAGATGCATCTCTTTGCCCAGAGAATCACATGAGCCTGGGACAGGCAGCTCAGTTTGCTGAGCCATGGAGAACAGCGGGGAAAACCTCGTGTACACAACAAGGAGGCTGTGGCTGGGCTCCAAACATCAGGAAAGCCTCAGCTTGGATGTACGGTATTAATGACAGCAGAGGATGATTACAGAGCAAAAAAAACCAAAAAAAAACAACAACAAAAAAAAAACAGAGCTGGCTGTATGCGCCTGCCCTCTGCCCTGCCCGGGGCAGGACCTGCATCTCTGCCTGCCAGCTTGCAAACCGAGCTAAGAAGAAGTTCTTTGCCTGCATGTGGTATCTTTCATCTCTGTTATCTCTGTTTTTCAGATGAGACAGAGCACTTTGGTTGCACTGATGGTTAGCACTTAGTCACTAAGGTCCTGTTTTCTGCTTGGCCAAGGATCTGCTGTGCATCCTTGGCCAAGAAGAAAACAGAAGAAGAAAAAAGAAGAAAAAAAGAAGAAAAATCCCTGGCTCTAACCTCTGGCCACAAGAGTTGGCTTTTGAAGCCCACATCACCAGGTTTTCCACATTTCTACCTCTCTTCCCAGAGAGCAGGGAAGGGGCGTTATCCTCCGTGTTGCTTCCCCACAGCTGCGTTCCCCAAGCTCGGCTGAAGTGGGAGTCTCGTGGGCTTGACGCTGAATGACCCCAGCTTGGTTCCTCCTGTCCTTTGCAGCCCTTGCAGGCTAAAGGCCACATGAGCTGTTTTAGCTGCATCCTGAGCTTCCAAGCATCTGGGGCCGGTTCTTAGAAACCTTAGACTCGTGGAAGTGGAAGGGCTGGGCTCGACTGGGAGCGCGTGGGAGTCCTGGTGTCATGTTCAGTTATGGAACTTCACCAGCTTCGTCCTCAGAGAGGGATTTGTGCTTTCGGCACTGCTGTCGGGGAGAACCGGCCAAGAAGGAGCAAGATAAGAACACCACACAGCAGAGGATGGAGAGCAAGCTGTGTGTGGGGCACTGGGAACGGCAGGGATCGCGATCCCCCAGCACCCCCTTCTTGGGCATAACTTGGCACTCCACTGGTGATGTTAACTTCACTCTCTGTGGAGCTTTTCCAGCAATCTCCGCCTGAGAATCCAGGCATTTCTGTGAAAGCATAAAGGATATCCAAGCAGGGAGTCAAACCTGCCTCTGTGCAAGCACACAAAGGTGTTTTTCAGCCCAAACACAGGAGTGACCCAAAGCGAGGTCATGTTAGCATCCTTAGGCATGGTGTATTTTTGTGTGTGGTTTTTTTCTGCTCCAATTTTTGGAGAGGTACAATCGCCAGGGCTCGCCTGCCACATTGCAGTGATGTGTACTGAGCTGTGAATGGTGCAGGACCTACTTATTGCCTTACCGCCGAGGAGCCCTTGTTCAGCAGCTCATCGTCCCCGCCGTTATCGCACCGAGACACAGACATATGTATTGCGGTTTCCTGGTGAGGAGGAGGAGGACTTAAATACGTGTATTTTACTTCTATTAAGCAAGCATCACATTCCTTGCTCTACTGGAAATCAATCATCCCTGTGTCAGAAATTACCCCCTCCCCCAGACAAGGCTTTCAAGGTTGTAGCGTCTAATGGAATTTAATAATATTTATTATGTTTCCAGCTCATTTATGGGGAGCAAGACTTGACTTGCTGCTTTCTCTGGAAGGAAATGATGGACGGGGCTTGCTTTTGTGCTCTTGTGGAACTGCTGTAGGTTTGCACAGATTTAAACCTTGCACAGACAAAGCATTTCCTTCTGTAGCTTAATCCATGATTAGTCTTAAATTTCAGCCTTGGCGGGAGGAGAGAGACTCTCTCCTCTGTTGTAGGTAAGAAGTTGGAAGTGGTGTTTTTCCTTGGAAAGGCTCCTGCTCATGTGTGTATATTGTACTTAAAAGGTGTTGAATGTTAGAAACTTCCTACTGCCCTTGCACCGTATCGCTGCCATAATCCTGTCCCCAGATCGTCATCACTGATGTGTTGGGTGTTTCAGAACAGAGAGGTGGCTGAGTAAATGATCCAGGTGAGTGCATGTGGCAAGGTGCTCTCGTGTGCCTGTTCTTAATAATAATAACCTCGTGCAGCCAACAAGACCATCAGGGGATGAGCAGTTTGCATAGCTGAGGGGAAGAGGTGACCTGGATCTTCCAGCACATCCTTCACCTGCTTCAGACCCCAGTCCAGTCGTATGATGGTTTTCTGGGGTTGCATCTTCTGACCAGCTAGGAAAAAATGAGTTTTGGGTTCTTGGTTGCTTATATTTCTTGGCAACAAACCATCAGATATCCAGAACCAAGACACCCATCTCCAGGTGGAAGCCCTGCTCCAGCAGGTTGGATGTTGTGTTCAAGTTGTGTGTAATTCTGCGGCATGGATTTTGTTGGCAGAGGCACGTGATCTTCTGTGTCGGCCCTTGCGAGTGAGGAAAGCTCATGGCCCAGTGGCATATTCCGAGCATGAATTATGTTATTCTGCTGTAGGTTCTCCATTTTTTTAATAAAAAACATGTTGGCTGAATAATGCAAACAATTTGAGCGTTCTCTATAGGACTAACGGCAACTTGGAGCGATGTTTACTTAACCTCCAGTGACAGATCCAAACTTTATGGGTTTTAATGGGAATACATATTTTGCATAGGTGAGATGACAGTGTTATTAAAAATGAAGAGATTTGTTGATGTAAAGTATAAATAGACGTCAGCAGCAAAGCCTCTGAAGTGGCTTTTCCTTCCCCTGGTCTAACGTGCCCGATGGGGTGAGCCTGAGCAGAACCCACCACTCCTGCACCATGCACAGGAGCCAAAAGCCAATGTGGGAAACGATCCTTAGGGAAAAAAATCATAATGACTGAGTGTATCGGTTACCTTTTTTCTTGATGTTTGCCATTGCTGTGGGGGATGAGTCAGACTGAGTTTTCACTGTTGTGCAAGTGCTGCAGGAAATACAACCCACCAGCACGTGGGGATGGACGTGTGGGGCTGAGCCCTGGCAGCAGCTCGGGACAGGAGTGGTTTGCAAAGTGGGACAACCGCAGCTCTTGCTGAGTTTGGGACAAATAAAGAGGTAACAGGTGAAGGTGGCGTGCAGTAAGAGCTCACATGGATCTTTGTGTTTTCCGCCGTGCTTTTTGATTTATGTGCACCTTTAGACAGGCTCTGCCGAACTCTGGGTTCAGTGCCATGTTTTTGAGTTGTGTGCATCATCCAATACATAAATCAAGTCCCCATCAGCTTTGCCTCTGAGCAACATCCAGCTGCAGTCGAGGAGAAACACAAACAAGCCGTCGCTGCGTTCTTCAGATCTCCTTCCTCTGTGTGCCCACTATGTTGTTTGCTGGTGAAGAGCCCACGGAGACACCCAGCAAAGGGACATGGGACGGTAATTCCTGAGTCTGCTGGTGGCTCCACGGTGTGACCCTGTTCACTGCAAGTCATGTTGCTTTTTGTCTGAGCCCTGTTTGTCTCACCACCTCTCTGTCCAGTTGGTTCTGTCTGAGGATAATCCGTGCTCATGCTGGAGGAATGCTTTAGGAGCGTGTCTGGTTTGCGTTTTTACATATGACCTGATTGTGGTTCCTCCTGACGCGGTGGTGATGGAGATTCCCAGCACCTCAGAACACTGGCTCAGTGGTAAGACCTTTACAGGAATTTGAAATACGTGGGGTGAGGCAGGAAGGCTTGAGAGAGGGAGATGCTGGCTAGCCAGCTGCAGCCAATAGTAGCCACAACATATTTGTTCTCCCGGCAAGGTCATCACCTCTTCCATAGCTTCTTGCAACATTTTAGGCTGCTTACGCCAAACTCTTCCTGAGTCCCCATGGGATGGATCTGGCACAGGTTGAAAAGCACAAATCCTTGTGTTCTCACTTCTGTGAGTTTGCTGTGGTGGCCAGAAGCTAAATTTGGGGATCTGATGAGGTGGTTGGCATCTGGATTGCTTCCTAGGGTAGCCTGGCGTATCTGCGTTCCCTGGGGTCCTCCAGGACGAGCTGACCCGGTGCCACGCTGTGCGTGATGGCAGGGTGTGACGGAACACAGCCCTTCAAACACCTGAAAAAGCAACTGCCTCCATCACAGAGTTCTGCACAGATGCTGAGAATCAGCCTGGAGGCTTCTAGCTGGTGGATTCAAAAAGACTTTCCCACCTGGGAGGAGGAGGAGGTCTGGTGAGGATGCTTTGGAAGGGAGAGGCTGATGGGGCAGGGGCTGTTGTCCCAACAGGAGCGGGGGCAAGTTCCCTGACAAGAACTGGAGCTTGTTGTGCTGCTGATAACAGAGCTGGGCTGTAAACAAAAGATCAAGAAACTCGGATATAAGACTGACACTTCTGACCCCAAACTTCCACTCTAACAAACTAGGAAGGAGACAGGAAGATTTTCTGGCTCCCGTGCAATGTCCCTCTGACCAACACCACATGCAGTGTCCCATGCTCAGTGCAGGCAAAGTGAAGTTTCACTCAGGGCTGATGTGACAGTTGCTCCTCACCGTGAGCTTTGGGAGCGTTCGAGGGCTGCAGTTCACATCCAGCCAAACCGTGTGTTAGTTGTGCTTCCAAAGAATAAAGAAAAAATTAAGCAGATCGATTACCCAGATCTCACTTTTACTGGAATAAAGCCAGAATGTACTCTCTTTCTGTAATTAATATTCTCCTTTCTACCTTCTTTGGGTAATCACACAATGAATGTTTCGCTTTAAGCGTCTCAGTTGTGTTGCATGCATGCAATAAATCTTAGGAACCCTATGAGTGTTCTTGAAAGTCTCGGGGGGATTTCTGATTGCCTCCCATCCAAACAGCATAACTGCTTGGAAAAATGCCTCGTGGACCTCTGCCCTGCCCTCACTAAAACTCTGGGTAATTACATAGTTATTAGTATCTGTAGGGAATATGATAAATGCCCGGCTGCGTGCCAAGGGTCCTCCAATATTGCGACTGCTCTGACACCTGATGCTGTTGTGATCCTGTGCTGAGGGATCCGGAATTTGGCTGTTCCTAGGCTCTGACCATGGGATTGCTCTCATCTGCTTTATATGTGTTGGTGGAACCTTGGGGCCTCTCTGCACGAAGGACGAGGAAAATCGCAGTCTAACCAGGGATGCGGAGGGAAGGCGCTTGTCTCAGATAGGAGCAGAGCCATGGAGAGGTGACAGCACTCCCAGCTTTCATGGACCATCAGTGATAGAAGCAGCTCTGTTTTGGCAATATCTGAGCATCATCAGAGGTTTTAGAGCCATTTCCAGTGGTGTGTTCTTCCTTCCCCAGGGCACATGTTTCCCCCATTCCTGGGAGACAAAGCACAGAGGAGCTGGTGCTCCAGTTTCCAAAAGCCCTTGGAAGTGCAGACGGCCAACTCATGGGTGTACAAATACGCCTTGCTGCGTTGAAATGCTTTAGTCATCTGGCTCTTCCCCTGGCACAAAGAAAGCCTCTGATAGAGCTGAGACCCCAAGTTGGGGTCCTGGGGTGCTCCTGTCCTGGTTGATAGCTTTAAATGCACCCTTGGGACCGTACCCACTGGTGTTGGGTGCATCTTCAACCAGTGATGTGTTGGTGGTCACAGCTGATCGTCCAGGTTTCTTGGAAGAAAGGCAGGAGACATTTGAATGTCACAGAAGGATCTCCCACAGGCTGGTCCTTCCAGGGATGCTGCCTTTGAAGTGGATCCCACACTACGTGTTTCATGGCTCGCTGGTTGTCTTAGTAGAGAAATGTTTCCAGGCTGTACCAACACTGGCAAAACACGCTGTGAAACTCCAGTCCTTCTATATGCCAGCAGTGAAGTGTTGTTAGCTGCTCTCTGATATTGTAAATAACAGCAAAGGAAGGGGAAGGAAAATTCTTTTTCTGTAGGTTCCTTTGATTCTGCTTTAGACAAGTCCCTGCCTATAAAAATATGGTGACTATGAGTGCATTCCTCCCCTATCAGCAAGCCTTAGGCTTATCCTATAAATACATTCGGTCTCTGGGTCTTCTAGGCTCATTTTTCCAACCTTACCTTCCTTTCTGGTGTCAGGATGTACGATGCTGCCTATGCAGGCTTGTAGCTGATCAGAAGATTTTTCAGGTTTTTGGCTTTTTTTTTTTTTTTTTTTTAAAGTTGACTAAACTATTTCCACCACCTAGCCTGGTAAAACTTAGCTGACTTTTTAATTTTTTTTTATTGAGTGTTGAGTCATTAGGATGTCAGTTGTGACTAGACTTGCATGTCTCAGCTGTTTCTGGACTGCAGCGATAACTGATTTAAGGGGGGAACTGCCCAGCTTTCCTAAAGACTCAATTCCTCTGGTATTCTCAAAAAAAAACGCAGCGTTGGCCAAATCCTGAAGTCCCTGTTCAGGCAAAAACTTGTATCTTCTCGCGTCCGGATCTGTTCAGTGGTAGATAAGCGTGTTTGAAATATGGACCTGTCTTCCTCTTCCATTTGTCACTGCTGCCCCTCTGGCTCTGATGCCTCCACGAGATGGGACTGTGGAGGATGTGAACCTTGGGGAGAAGGGAAATTACCGTTGTTGGTATTTATGAACTGGTCCCATTGCTTTTTAGGTTTGAGCCTTGTACCCTCCAGTTTCCCTTGGGTGGTTCCAAATAAAGTAGAACGGGAAATTGAGGTCCAAGGTGGTGGGCAGCGAGCAGAAGTGTCTAACACAGCTTGCTGCTTGGCAGATCAGGTGATGTAAAATCATCAATTTAAGAGATTTTTTTTTTTTTAGTGACTTTTTAAGTGGAGAAAATAAAATTTCTTGGGTAAAACAGCTATTTCTTTGGATTATAGGGTGGAAGATAACAGGCCTTTTACACATTTACATTTTACACACGCACAATGCAAAAGCTATGTCTTGGACAGTTGCCCCTTCCAAATATTTTTGAGGTCCGGGAGGGGTTTCCATAGCCTGGAGATGAAGACCATCAAGCCATGGGATCCAGGAGTCATTTTTGAGCTCCTTGTTTTTGCAGCAAGGCAACATTTGCATGGCACAGATCCAAACACAGTCCCCTCTTAGGTCCTGAAAAAACCAACCTGTGGATAAATTAAAGCATCTCCTGCCAGAATTGCCACCAAACCCGAGTCTGCATCTCCCACCCAGGACCGCGTTGGTGATGAACTGTAGATGACGGGGATGGGGAGGAAGGAGGAGCTTTGCCTGAGGGCTCCTCAGCTGCCCGGACAGGTTTGCAGCCCATCTTGGCGCTTACTTGAAAGCATCGCTTCTCGGAGCAGGAGGACGAAAGGATCCTCCTTCCAGGCAGGGTTTCTGGCTCCTGTTCCACGTTGCCGATGGCTTCAGGAGGAGGGACCTGGGAGATGGGGAACTGCAGGGCTGGCAGCACTCTCCCCCTGCTCTCCCAGGCTCTCCAATTCTCTATTCTGTTTGGTTTTTTTTTTGTCCCAGGTTTAGCAGCTGTTTTGTCATTCCTGAGTATGTGACTGCTCGCGCAGCCCCTGTGTACCTGGGTGTTAACAAGTTGGCCGGTTGTTGGAGAGTTACGACGGGATTTTTGCTGTCGGAAGGCAGGCTGTAGCCTCCCCAAGCACCCGCCTGCCTTAAATTACGGGGAGGGAAATCCTCCTGACAAACGCCCTCGCTTGTCCCGGCGGCTTTGCGTGCGGAGAAGCTTGTCCGAAGGACTTGGCTGCTGATAGGGAATTCAAAGGCTCCCCTGGGGCTGCGGGCTTTCCACAACACCCTCCTCCCCTGCTGCAGAAAACTGCGCTTGGCTGGCTTGTACAGAGGAGAAAATAGTAAAAGTCGGGGAGGAGAAGGAGTTTGTGCACGTGCCGTGGCGTGTCCCTAACCCCGCGTGGGTCTGATGGACGTGGATGGATGGCACTGCCGCGTGGCATCTCCAAACATCGACGCCTGGTGTCATCTTGATGCTGTAGCTTGTACCAAAAGTGATGCTTAGGAGGGAAACACAGAGCCCCGTTATCCTTGTTGGTGCATGAGCAGAGGCAGGCAGAGCGATGCTGCCCATGCCAGCTTGGGGACCTCCAGGCAGCTGATGTCCTAAATGACCCCGTGCTGGTGCCATGGCCAGCGGTGGGGACATGCTTCTGGGCGACTGGTCCAGACCCATCCTCCTCTTCCCATCCATCAGGCTACAGCCGGGTTTAGCGAAGTCGCTGCCACGGGGCCAGCACTTGGTGGGAGGAGGTGAGAAGTTCTCACGGGGTACCCAGCACTCGCATATCATACGCTCTTAAGGTGGGTGTGTTGTCATGAGGTTAATAGAAAATGTTTGTGGGAGTGCTGAGGGGAAAGAGGTGAGTTTAAAAAAAAATCAGCTTTATGCTGCTGCTTCTGTTAGATTTGTTATGATCCCTTTAACTTTGTAGAGCGCAGTTTAGTGATGGCATATGCAGATGACGCCGTGCTGGAGCTACAAGAAAAAGGGGTTTGCCCAAGGGAAGACTTGGATTTTTCTCTTGGAGAGAACAAAATGCGACGGAGCAAAACCTAGACAAATTTGTTCCTGAATTTTTGATGAATGGTTGATATCTTCTGGGGAAATGGATCACTTGAAAGAATTCATCAAAACTTAATTTGTCATCAGAATGCAGTCCTGACATTTGTTTGGGGACTTTTGATCAGCTCTCGCACCTGACTTGCGTGCAGGATTTAAATTTGCAAATGTACACATCTGTTTGCTTTAACTTGCGAACCCGTGCCAAGAGATTAGAAGGTACTGCCAGGAAAAACTCAAGTTGACGAATGGGAATTACCCTTCCTAGGATGGCTGTGAATGTTTTCAGGAAATAAAATCTTTTGCTGGTCTCTAGCAAGTCATTTGTATTATAGGCAGGATCAGTCCGTCATCTGCCATTTGATTTTATTTTGGTACAGCAGCCTCAGATCTGTGTTCCCCTGGAGCAGGCAAGTGGGAAGTGTCCCGTACACGGGAGCTGGACCCGGTGCTGATGTGGGAGGTGGCAGACAAGGAGGAAATTCCTGCTCTCCATCACGTCTCAGAGCATGCATGCTGTGCATGGCAATGCTTAATTACAGTTTGTTAATTTGTTGTCCCCTCCCCATTTGTAAATCCGCACCCATCCATCCCTACGGGAGCACAGCAAGTCTCTGGGTCTGGTTTTATTTGAAATGCTGCCTGTCAGTCTCACCTTCAGGTGACCAAATTTGACAAAACAGCCATGGCCCATCACATCCATCCTCTGGAGAGGTGGTGGGGGCCAGTGCCATGGGTGGTGTCTCCACCCACAGCTGTGTGGCAGGGGAAAGCCAAGACCCTCATGGTCTGCATGGGAGTTGTGGAGGGATGTGCTTGGCCCGAGGAGCATGGCAGAGGAGAGGATACAGGCTTTCCCCCCACTCCTGTCCTCAAAATAAGTTTCTGATGCTGCTGGTCTGCTTCTCCCTTCTTTCGCCTTGCTCCCCATCGCAGGGCATGAGTTGCCTCATCAGAGGCAGGCACTGGGTTTCCACACCTACTGTCAAGAGGACGTAATGAATTTTTTTTTTCTTTAAGGATGTTCTGAGAGCTGACCATCTGTAGGTGTAAGGCACCCATAAACTGTACTCTTCCCTTCCTGTGTTGACATCCTGCAGTGTCCCCATGTGTGCTCACAGATGCAGGAAAATGTTTTCCTAGAGGAAACTCTAGGCTTGGCGTTGGGCGCCCAGTTGTGTTGCAATGTGGAAAACAAACTCAACACTGCTGAGAAGAGCCAAAGATGAAACCGAGCTTGGGAGGAATGGCTGTTGGCAGGGGCAAGGCGCTGGTGACACTGTGAGAGCCATACCCCAGCTTGCATACCATGGGCTGGAGCTCCCACCACCGCCGCTGCACTGCCAGAGCCTTGGCAAACAAATGTCGGGACTGCGTTCTGATGACAAATTAAGTTTTGATGAATTCTTTTAAGTGATCCATTTCCCCAGAAGATATCGACCATTCATCAAAAATTCGGGAACAAATTTGTCTAGGTTTTGCTCTGTTGCATTTTGTTCTCTCCAGCAACAAACTGGAGATGTTTCATTGCTGGTAATGGTAGCTGGCCTTGACGAGGGAGATTTTCCCTTGTTTTAGCAGAGGGGCTTTTTAGTTTTAGGGGATCCAAGTCCATTTTCTGTTTTGGCCTGTGTTTCCCCAGCAAATTTCCTCCTTTTCCTCTGCCCCTGCTGTGTGATGGAGACGCCAGCTCTGCCCTGCCTCCCGCAGCTGAGTACGTTCGAGGTTGTGAAGCTGTCAAACACTTTGCCAGTGGGGCTGTAAAAAACATACGAGGAGGAAGAGGGGAATAAAATGACCTGCCAGAGGTGCACTTGGAGGTCTGATTACACGCAGGCGGTCAGCAGGGGCAGTCAGCTTCCTCCCTGATCCTGCTTGATGGATTGAGGGCGTGCGAGCCCTTTGGGGGAGCTGTTGCCCCATTTACCACCTTTGAGGCCAGCCCCCAGCCCACCCTTCATCACCCAAACCCCACTCTCAGGAGAGACCAAAGGGTGCTGAGCGTTGCGATCAGGATGGTCCAGTTGTGCCTATTGCAGGGAGGGGTGTGGTGGTGGGACCTGGTGGGGGTCAGGAAGGATGGAAGAGGTTGTCTGCAAAGCTGATGGTTGACACAGAATGGGGAGATGTTGGGTGTTGCTGGAGGGGAATGAGTGGCAATGGGGGTCCCCCATGTCCTTGCAGAAATCCAGAGTTACTGGAAGTTCTTCTACCTTATGGTTTTCTAAAAACCAACTAAAAGAAAGCTCTGCTCCTCTTCCTTACCTCAGGTTGTGGTACAGTTTTCTGAGCACTTTGTTTTGTAAAACACATTAAATATCGCTAATCCCTCACTTGTACTGTGGGTAAGTGATGTGAAGCTGCTTTAGCAATACCCCAAATGTGGTGTTTCTTGGATGCTCGCCACCACCTGAGGGCAGATGGACAAAGAATGATGCAAACACCCCACCCCACGATGGCGATGTTCACCTTGCAGAGGTGCTGCAGCTCCTCCTCATCCTCGCTGCCTCTCCTGGGTGGCAGTTCCTGTGCCCTGGAATGTGACAGGGCAGACCACTGGAGACGCAAGGCTGGTGTCCACCTCCAAAAGGGCATGATAGTTCCTCCTCTTCAGTTCTGAGCGACCGGTCCAGCTGCCTGAGCTCGTGTGTGTGTTTGTGTGGGCCAGCGAAGGAGCTTCCTCTCCCTATCCCAGCTAAAGACCTCCAGGGTGTTCCCAGTAGTGGCATGTTTGTTTTTGCTTCTCCTCCAGTTGAAAATGGAGCATGTGCTTGCCAGTGTCCAAATAGCGTTTGGAAGTTAGTGTCTTTAAAGCTCAGTTCCATTGAGGTTTTTTTTTTTTTTTTCTTTTCTTTGGACTTGCAATTAGCCTCCTAGCCCAACATCAATAAGGCATGTTTGGGATGGAAGCTCACCATGGCCAAGTTCTCAATATAGCTTCTCCAGAAATGTATTTGTCCTGCCACCTACATTTTGGAGGACTCTGTTCCCAAAGGAAGCTGTTACCTGGATGCTTCTCTCTCTTTTTTTTTTTTTCTCTCTCTTCTTTTTTTTTTTTTTTTTTTTTTTTTTTTTCTTTTTTTTTTTTCTTCTTTTTTTTTTTCTTCTTCTTTTTTTTAAAAGAGGAAGAAAGCTTCTTTCATCCTTTCAAGGCAATTGAATTCCAGGCACCCTCTAACACCCATCCATCCCACAGAAGGTGCCAGAGGCAATTACATCTTGGAAACAGCTTTTCACTCAAAGGCTTGCAGCTGGCCCCCTCCTCATGGCCAGGAAGACACGTTGCAGATGGGTTTGACACCATCTCCTGACTGTGCTGTTGTTGCTTCCCCGGACACGCGTCTCCCAGGCACAAGGCATTGGGTGCAGCCACCGCGTCTCCGCTGGCACAGCTGGTTCGCTCCTCTTTTCTTTTCATTTCTTTCCACCAGACCTATAAGGCAGTCCTGTTCCTTGGTGGGATAAGGGCGTGGTGGTGGTTTAGGTTTCACCCCTTATGGTCCTGAGATGTCAGTGTGCTTCCGTAGCTCTTCTTCCACAGGAAGGACTGGGCACAAGAGGAACAGAGCATTCCTCTAATCCCGTACATCTGCTTCTGGCAGCGTGGAAAACCTCCACGGGCAGTAAAGCAGTTCCCCAAAGCCTTCAGCCTGAAGAGCCTGAGGAAGATGATGCATAAAGCCCACAGAAGGCTCCACAACTGCCACCTGATTTCCTTCTTCCCCATTTTGCTGTCTTTGTTTTTATCTTTGCTCCTGGGTTTTGTTTGGCATGTGTTAAGCCTGTTGGGTTTTGTTTTTTGTTTGGTTTTTTTTTGTTTTTTGTTTTTTGTTTTTTTTTTTCTGTGAGCTAACTCTGGGATCTTAGCTGACCCACCACCCCATGGAACACCATCATGGAACACCTGGGTGTTCTGGGTTGGATAAATCCAGCAGGTCCCTGCTGCTGGGTCGTGCTGGCTGCAGGGTGACATTCAAGGACATGGCAAACCAGTGCATTAAAATGCAGCACCTTCATGTAAATATTTTCTTTCAATGCATCTATAGGAAGTTGTGGGTCTTGGGCAGTTGGCGGCTCTAAGCGGGCTCTTGCTGTGCAGTTTATCAAATCTGTGATTAAATGGGAAAATATCTCTCTGTGTGTAGCTGCAAGCCATGCCTCTGGGAGCTTCGGTGGGGTGTGGTGGGGTTGGATATGAAAGGTTTGGCATGGACATCAAGAGAGAAAGGTGACACAAGGGGAGGAAAAATATGGGATGCTCTTGGGGGGAATGAATCCTGCCCCTTTTCAGCCAGACTTAAAGGAAAAAGGCTCCTCTCAAGACCTTGGGGGAGGGATGGAGTGAAACCATTTGCAAGGAGTGCCAAGCAGAATGTGGGAGGAGGAAGGTGGGATGCAAAGGAGCGTTGTGCCTTCCCCTGGAGAAGCCCGGAGCCCCGCGGGCAGGGTGTGCGGAGGCAGCGTCCCGCTCCATGGGGAACACGCCGGGACGGGAGGGCTGGGGAGGGAGGTGTCCCCTCCAGCTGCTTTGCTGGAAGTGTCGCTGTGTTTACAAAGCTTTTGGAAGCACGCACGCGCCCATGGCTGTGCAAAAAGCTGGGTTTGAGTGCGTCACTGAAAGATAAATGACACGGGACGTGCAGTGTCAATAGGGTAACTCAGCGTTTTGCAATGTTTAGGAAATATATCAGGACCTCCCTTTTCTTGGGCTGGTAATCCCAAATGTCCACAGCGCTGGTCCTGATCCTATGAAAAGAAATGAGTCCTGGCGTTCGCAAGCAGCTGCGCTCTTCCTTGCTGTTTTCCCTTTGGATTAGGATTGTTTGCTTCAGAGGGAAGAGGTTTTGCATAAGGAGCTGGGGATATTCCCAGTCGTCGTCTGGCTTTGGAGCTCTTCTTGTGCTCCAAAGCCACCAGGAGATCAGTGCCCGAGGACAGGACAGAAGGGACCGAGCACTGGCTCTGGTTTGCAGTGTAGGTGAGCAGTGGGGTTGTATTGGGTACTTCAGTAGTCCAAACCTCTGCTAGGAGCTTCAATACCGTGTTTTGATGCAGGGAGATTTTTCTGAAGGTCTAACGTAGGCTCCCCAATGGAATTCTCCTGCTCCAGCCATGGAAAACTGAATTAGATACTGCACCATGAACATACCTCACAATTAAAAATAGGGCAATCTCTACCATCCCAAACTCCTTTGTTACCTTTGTCCTCCTCTTTAATGTCACTTAGTCGAGTGATGGAGGACTGCAGAAAGTTGGAGGTAGGTGCGTATGGCACTGAAGCCCAACCCTACGATCCTGCTCCAAACAGGATGGGCAGCTGAAGGCAACAGCTGTAAGTTCATCTCCATGTCCCATGTTTCTTGGTGAATAAGGAAGAAAACGAGCGTTTGACTCTACCCCAGGATTTTGGTGGGGTCCTCTTTCTAGAGGGAAAATGCTGCAGGAAACATGAGCAGTGTGCAATTCTGCTCTCCGTGCTCGGGGAGGACCTCTCCAGCGTGCATGACCAGTGGGGTCTGGAATGCTGGCACGCTCCCCCTGCTAACGTAAGACCATGATTTTACATATATATGAGATATGTAAATAAATAATAAAAAAAAAAGTCTGTCTCTTTTCACTACATCTAGCACAACAGCCAAAGAAAGGAAAACTGCAAAGCAAACAGCACTCGGCAGCGTGGGCTGGAGCCCAGTCGGTTGTCAGACGTCCTCCCTGCCAGAAAGATTTGGAGATCTCTGTATGAGAAAATGGTCTTTTAATTTTACACCAATATCTGCAGAGTTCAGGATGTGGAATTACGATCGCTGGTTCGGGTGGCGTTACTAAAATAACAGCGATGTGGAAAGTGGGCTAATAAACCTCAAAAGGAGCATGAATGAATGCTGGTATTTGCATATCAGCAGAGGAGCAGTAGCCGTAAGGATGGATGAAATTTGTCTCTGTGGCATACTTTGCTCCTAGAGCCGGGAAATAACTAGGCACGAATAGCCAAAGAAATGCGTGCTTGTCTCTCGTGTGATTTTTAAAGCATATGCTACTGGAAGATGTGTAAAAAGGCTTTACTCTAGCTGGAACTTCTCACATGGCTGTTCAGGGCCCTAAAATATTCTCGTCTGGAAATGGAAAAGTTTGTGGGTTTGGGGTTTTTTTATTTTGTTGAAGATTTAATTAAAAGTCAAAGGGTTTTTTTTCCTCCCTGCTTCCTGAGCAGCTCAGTCCTATTGCATTTGGCTTCTCTGATGCTCTGCCTTACACTATCCCCCTCAGACTCCTCCCGACTTAGTCCTGGTACTCTGGGTCTCTGACTCTGCCTACGTTTTCAGAAACTGGAAACATGATTGATCACTTTTTTTTTTTTTTAGCAAGCTGTTGAATTATTTATGGACCTGCTGGGATGCTCAAACTGCCAGCTACAGGCACCCAGCCAGCAGGGAAAGGGGCCAAATTGAGAGAGGGAAAAGCCTTCGCGCACACTGAAACGAACTCGGAGAACGTAGGATGTGTGGTACTTGGGTTCACATCCTCCAAAAGGTCTTGAGCATCCCTCAGCAGCGGTGTCCTGCTCAGAAACGTTCCTGTCACGGCAGCGGAAGGGTCTGGCGTTGCGTCGTGGCGGAATGCCCTGCACCGTGCAATAAGATGGATTTAGTTCCTGACCTTTTAAATTCTAGAAAACGGTTTGTTGTCTGGGCTGAAGTGTTTTCCAGCTGTTGTTTGTCTGCTGGGTGCCACAGGCCAAGGCTGAGATGTCTGCTTCGGAGCCGAAACTGCCAGTGTCAGGGTGACACGCAGAGGAGGCGGCGCTGGGCTGGAGGACGGCTGGGTCGGGGCTGGTGGAGACGGGGAAACGTGGGGCTGGAAGAGGAGAGCGGGGTGGGGGAGGCTGGAGGAACCCACACGTGGCCGGCTGGCTGGATGGGGGAGGTCTGGGCTTTGCCGGGAAAATCGGGCAGCGCGGATGAGACCTTCTGGGCTGGAGGAGCACGAGGAGGATGATGATGATGATGGAGCTGGGGGGGTGGTGCGGGACACGTGGCGGAGCAGCTGGTCCTCCTCAGCCCGCCTCTCCCTTGCTCCGTCAGCTCTTTGCTTGAAGAACACTGGCTTCACGTGCAGCGAAAGGAGGGGAATGGCCGTGCAAGCTGTTAGCGATTAGCGTGGTCGGTGGCCTGGCTTTCCGGCGCTGTTAGAAAGCCTCTAATTGTCCCTTTTCTCCTTCTGTTCCTCTCAGGGCTCTCTGGCCTGGGGAGGAATTGCATTAAAAAATAAAAGCCATTCATAAAAAGGAGAGGGAAACGGCTGGGTAATCCCAGCTGTGTACGTGCAAGAGGAGGAGGATGGCGAAGGGGAGATGCTGGTGGGCTTTAGGAGGAGCAGAGCGTTTGGGTGCTGCTGAGGCTTTTTGCTTGGATTCCCTCCCTCCAAATGGAAGATGCTCGGGTGGGTTTGAAGCTTCTGGACCTCTTCCCCAAATTAAGATTTATTAAGAGTAATCGCAAAGGAGATTAGGGCTGCTATTGGACAGGATGTTTGGGTAAAACAGACAATGTTTGTTTTACTTGAAAATTGTGTCTGGTTTTCAAAAAACCCACTTTTGAAGCACGTAAAAAATATCATGTTACAAGAACTGTCTTGTTTTTTTTGGGGGGGTTTTTTTTTTTTTTTTGTGCCTGGACTGAAGCACTGTCCCCAGAGTGGTCACCTTAACAAAAAGCTCCCAGCAGCGATTTCTGCCTCGGCAGCAGCCATGGGTTATCTTTGTTCCTTTTTTCTGGAGCAGAGGAGCGTTGCTTCCTAATTTAATTCTACAGCAAATCTAAAGCGCCCTTTGCACACAGCAAATGACAGCGGGGAGGGATGAGGTGTTCACAAATGAGCATGGGTTTGCCCATGGGGTTTTCCCCCTGCCTTCTGAATTTTGATGCATTTAATAGTGGCAGCAGCCATCATGCCTGGCCAAGGATGGATGGATTCCCACCACGGTGGAGTTTGAAAGTGCGTGGCACCATTGTCAGGTTGCTAACGTGGTGGCTTATTGCAGCTAAGTCCTCCGTAATGTGACCACCGATGGCGAGCGTGGGGACGTACGGTGCTGACGTGCTGAACCACGTGCGCTGCAGCAGTGGTGGGCTGCTCTTGCGTGATTAAACATGCGATGGAGGTGACACTGGAATTATCCTGTTCTTCCCCACGTAGCTGTTCCCTTAGTCATTCAGGTGCCGTTATCCCCTCTGAGCAGCCCTGTGGTGGTTAATACTTGACTTTATTGCAGATATACCCAAGAGTTCTGTTTGACCCACCAATTTTTTTAGATGTTGAATGAGAGAAAAGGGGGAAGGGGGATGATGGAGCCCCAAGAATAAATCGTATTCAGGTGCATGTTGACCATTGGAGAGTAAGTGTTGTGCTGTGTGGAGGCCACCTTGGCACCATCTCTTGCACGGGGGCTTTTGCTATCCTTTAGGAAGGGACCCGGCTGTGCTGATGGTACTTCCCTGGCTTCTGCTTTTTCTGCGTGGTGTGGAGAGAGACCACCAGCTCCCTGCAAGGGAGAGAACAAAGAGGGCTAAGAGGACATGCAAAGGTGTCCCTTCTCAGCTGCGATGATGTCCCTTCACAGACTTGATGACTCTTTGCATTGTCTTTCTCTGTTTTCTCTGTCGTCATTACTTTGCTCTGGAAAGAGTTGAGCTCTCTCTGCAGTAGGTGTTTCCTGCAGGGGTGGGAGTTTGCAAAGAGGGTCCTCAGGCTGCCGGGTGGAGAACCGTGGGGATGGGCTGCTAATGAGTGACCTTTCTTATGGGGGCTCAGTAAAATAGGTGCAGGGACAGGAAAAGAAGATAAAGGCTTATGGCACATGAACAAATGTCCCGGTGTGACAAGTTCAGGAATATGGTGTGGTCTGTTCCTCGAGACAAACAAAGCTGGAAGATTTCATAAGATGGAAAGCAGAAATAGCTTATTGGGCTTACTTAAGTTTTGTAACTTCCATGAATCTAATAAATGGGGGCCAGTTTTTCAAAAGCCTAACCAGCAGATGTGTTTTCTAATCCTGAATATCTGGGATTTGTCTGTTCTGCTTATAGCTGTGTGAGTTTGGTATTATAGGGTTGATTAAAATATTACCCACATTTCTGCAAGAGCTGCAGCAGCAGGTTTGCATTGTGAGAGCTTTGCCCATGGTTAGAATGATGTATTGTGCCGTCGCTAGGAACCTGACGGAAAAAGGATCATTATCTTTGGAAAAAAACAACCCTAAGCATTGAGGCATGGTCCTACAAACACTAAGCAGATGTTTAATGAGGCTTAACCTGACTAATACTAAACTCGTCGGGCCACTTTCGCAAACGCGGTTACGCTGTGCCTCGAAGCTACGTGCAGTTATGGAAATTGGAAGCCCAGCAGAGAACTTGCCCCATATGGACCTTGGCAGGAGCACGAGCCAAGGGCTAATAACTACAAAGACAGAGTACCTGGCGTGGTACATCGCAGTGATGCAAAAAAGCTGGAGGCCGACAGAATATAATGGGGGAGTATCACTTTATGCTTCTGGTTTTTATACTCTTCCCATGGCTCGTAGCCACTGTTGGAAGCAAACCCTGCCTGGGATGGGTCTTGGGTCCTGCCGTGGCCACTCTGGTGCTCAGTCCATAGAGCTTGCATCACCCTTCTGCTCCTCCGCGGCGCTGCGGGAGGGCATTTCGGAGTCCCCAGCGGCCGTCTTAGAAGGGAGGAGATTCTTTTGATGCTGAAAAATAAATTTTTCCCATTCTCCTCTCTTGTTTAAGGCAGGCTTGACCGTCTTTGAGGGGGCTGAGTTTCCAGCTCTCTGCATGTCCCTGGCTAGCAGAGCCCTGCTTTGGTAGGATGGGATGAAGCAGTTTTTAAGACTTGGCCCACTGTGTTCCTTGGGAATTCTGCCTGAGCAGTTTGTGAGTAAGGATGTAGGCATTTGTCCACAGGATGGCTGCAACCAACCAAGCAAACATCTTTTAAAAACTAAAGGAAAACTCAGAGGTGACGTGCAAGGAGAGAATATTCTTGCGCTTTTTTTTTTCCCCCCTCCTTAATTTTATGAGGTAGGAAGGGTGGAAGTAGTTATTTTAGCTCTTTTTTTTTTTTTTTTTCATAGCAGAAATACCAGTTGGTTGTTGTTTTTGTTGGAGGTCTCCTTGAAAAACTAGTAAACTTTGGGGAGAGCAAGCAGCTTTTTACAGCCCTCAGGTGGTCAGTAGAGATTTTGGAGTGTGCTCCCAGATGGTACCGGATGGGTGTTGGGTTGCGTTGAGCTCTTGCAGTGAGCCGACCAAGTCTGTAGTCATCTACAGAGCTTCAGGTTAGACCAAACCTTGGGTAAAATGAGAACACGTAGAGGCGCGATCAGGTTCTAATATACCCCAAAGACCTGAAGGGTGGGCAACGAGTGTGGTTTGCAGGGTAATTTTCAAGCAAAGCTCAGAGCCAGGAGCAAATGGACTCTGAGAATAGCCTTGAAAAACGAGTCTGAGAATGAAATCTTTAGGTACGGCTGCATTCCGGATATATTACAGTGATAAAAGTGCATTTTTTAGCCGAGCTTGGAAGCTGCCAACTGACACGATGCCAGTTCTAAATGCCTGCCATTAACCTTAAAACAGTCTCACATTGTTGGATTAATGAGTCACCCTTGTATCAACACAGAGACAAGCCAAGCATATTATTTCTTCTGAGGGAAATTACTGGAAAAGACAATTCCTTCTTTTTTAAATTCCCACTTTACCTCCAGGTTTGGCATCCAGTAGCCAGCTTTGACTTTCCTCCGCAGCAAGCTGTGGGGTTGGGCTGGGGTTGTGCAAGGGAAAGGGAACGAGACCAAACCTGGGTTGGGGACAAATTTGCCTTCCTAAAATATCCTCTGATGTCACGGCTCCTGGGTGTGGAGTGCGATCGGGTTTTTTTGGAAGAGGAAGAGGACAGACTGGGACTTCTACTGGGAAGAAAATAAACAGAGAGGAGAAGTCTTCCATTGATTGGGTCTCCCGAGGAATTAGACAGGAATTTGCTTCATGTCCTTGCATATTTTTCTCCTTACCTCTAATAAGGTTGAGTGAGGAATTTTAAGCCTCTGGTTGCTTACCAAAAATCGGCCCTTTTTTTAAGAAGCACAAGGACTAACGGGACTGAGGGCGGGAGTCCGAACAGACGGTTGCCTGTTGGAAACTCTGGGCAGCTTTACAGTCTGCGGACAGGTTTGAAGAAAAAAAAAAAAATCAAACTGGTGCTAGTTAAGGGCTGATGATGGTGACAGGGTAGGAAAACATTGCACGTGGCTTGATTCACCTCCGCAAGAGGACCAACGGCTGGTCCTGAGAGCAATAGTGCCTTCCCCTTGCCCCAAGGAGGCAGGGGGGTGTCTCTTTGCTGGGAGGAGGATGCTTCCTGGGATTCCTCCTGGGAGGATCCTTCCCTGTAGGAAGGATGCAGTTTGCTTGCTGGGAGCATGGTGCAAAGGGAGGGTTGCAGGATATTTGGAAAAAGCTCCTCTTTCTCTTTTCTTTCCACCACATTGTGTTCAGCCCCATCTTTGCAACTCCCGGCATCTCATTCCTAGAAGGTGGAATTGTCTCTGTGCAATTCCAGGCGTCCCGCTGTGCAGTCCCACCGGTGCCGTGTGCTGCCTCCGGCTCCGCCTGCTCCCGGATGATTTAGGGGAGCACAGAAACCCTCCCCAGCACCCCTCCTTGTGCAGCCGTATCCTGGGGGACGCATTTCTTCCTGCCTGCAGCTGGTGCATCTGTCCACTGCGTGCAAACACCGTCTTGATCTAATATTTGTTTGGAAAAATGTTTCTCTGTACTTCCAATAATGAACTTCATTCACGCATTCACCTTTGAAATATGTTCTTGTTTTGAGTGGCGCTTCCCACCCGTGTCGCTGCTGCAGAGCAAAAGCAGCATGTTGCCCATGAAACAAATGCGCATGGAAACCCTTCCCGTGTGTCGGGAGCTGCCAGTGAAAACCCCAGCGTTAAGGCACGTGCTGGGGATCACAGCCTCTTCCCTCTGATTTTGGAAGCAAAGATCACGAGATGTGCACAGCTGGGATGTGGGTTATGCCCTTCTGGAGGTCGGGGAGCAGAATTAGGGGCTGTCAGTGGCACCTTCACCATTCAAAACCACGTGGAGCACATCACTGCTGCAGGTCCAGGGCTCCGAGCACGCCGATCGCAGGTATCCTTAGGATGCTCACTGTGCTCCGGAGCAGGCAGCAATCTCAGCATCCCCATAGCAAAAACCACCAGTCTTGCTGGGAACCATCATCAGAAGGTGCCAAAAGGGCTGACGACTCATTCCTCAGCCAATGGTGGTACCACAGAGCCAGGGCGAGGAGGTTCTGCAGGGTGCCGTCAGCTTTGGCAGCATCCCTGCCCACAGAGCATCTCTCCTGGGGGTTGGGAGAATGTCCTCTTCAGGGACGCGAGCTCCGACACAAGCCTCCTGTCCGGGAAAGAAAACAGGGGAGGATGTTTCAGGGAAGCTGCCTCCTCGCTGGAAGGGAGCTGGCTTGCCCGGTGTGCAGGCTGGGGGGTGTCTGAGCTGGAGGGAAGCCGGGCTGAGCCGCTGATGTGAGTGCCAGGGGAGGGCGGGGAGCTGTGCCGGATGGTGGAGCTGTGTTAGTATGAGGAAGTTCCATAACAAATCATATTTTGCTCTTGACCTTTCAGTTTCTGGAAATATAGACACAATAAACAAACGTGGAAGGGATGAGCGTATGCTGAAATAGGAGGATATAGCGGAGTGGAAAGTGGAAAGCAAACAAGGAAGCAATTAAGCACACAATGAAAGGAATTAACCAATATGCAATCCATTACATATTTATTTATATGCAGAGGCATAACTAATAATAAACATAGGATTTCCACAAAGAAAACAGTCTCTGTTCCCTATTTTAAACAACCTTATGGAGCTGTGGTGGTTATAGATGGAGAAATTCCTGCTATTGCATTCTCTGTTTCCCAGTTTGTCCCTGCAGCAGAGTTTTTATAGCTTTTGTCTGGGTTTACTGAGCGCCTGGGAAGCTCCTGTAGCATCTCAGAGCAGGGGCAGTTCTTGCCTTCAAAGAGTTGTGTTTGCCCAGAGCACAGCGGGATGGAGTCCTGCTCGGCACGGGAGCGTCTGAGCACTGCCATGCTGTAAATAGGAAATAATCATCCTTGGGAGCGTTGGCTTCCAGGCAGGCAGCCGGGGAGATTGACCTGGCTTTTGCCAAACTTCCTGGATGAGGTTTTGGTTTAGCAAAGAGCAGCTCACGGTGTGTTTTGGAGCCCACGAGCCTGGCTTGGTGGAGGGAGTCTGGGGAGAAAAGAGAGTTTTTCTCTGGGCTGCCTGCAAGCGGCTGGTTTGAAATCCAGCGTACAAGTCTGAGCCACCTCGATGGATCTACGCAAGGGCTTTAGTGCTTGGCAGGTATTTGCTGAACTGGGCTTTTGGATAGGTAAGGGATTTTTAGAAGTGTTAAGTACCTGCAGTCCACAATGACTTTACCAAAAATTTGGGCCGTTCAGTAACTCTGACAAGAAAGGCACTTTGGAAGTGCTGGAAAATGCGCGTGGAGATGCAGGTGGACTTACCTATGTGAAGAAACTATCCTAGATAAAGTGACGTAGACATTTGCAGTGCGTGAACCCTTCACACAGCTGCTCCTGACATGAGCCAGAGCCCCTCTGCGCAGGCTCTGGACGCTGAGCATGCAGGAAGGGTGTCCATCTCCCTGGAAAGGTTGGTGCATGTGTCCTTTTTCTTGGAAACCTTTCCCAGTCCTCATTTTACCACTTCTGGGGTCACATCAAGTTGGTTGGAGCTGTTTTTCCCATTCATTGCAGCTATGTTGGCTGGTGTAGGGCTGCTTGCTGTGCTGGTACCCATCACCCAGCGGGATGCTCCCCAGCAGAGCGGTGCCAGCAGCGTGGTTGGTGTTTCTGCAGGGAGCACAGCATCTGCGCATCCTCACACCGCAGCCAAAGCCCAGCGCTGCCGGCCCCGCGCAGGATGCTGATGCGGTGCAGAATTTCCCTCTCACAGTTGGGTCTGGATATTATTATACAAAGCAAAAGAAATTGCGATCCCTAATCTTGGTTTATTTATGGAGCCGGCTTTAGCTGTTAAAACCCCTGTTTCAGATGTGATTAGAGTTCCCTTTTGTCACGGAGGGGCGCTGGCACTGGTCTGTCTCTTTGGATGATTCTCTTGCAGCCCTGGTGCTCCTGGCTGCTGTGATGTACGCGGGTGTGCAGAGCTCGGAGTCTGCTCCCTGGTGGGCTGCCATCTTCTGCAGGGAAAAGTGGCCAGACTGGGGTGAGAAATGGTTTGAGAAGTTATTCCCTATGCTGTGCATCATGTGACGTTTATGTTGCTTATGGGAATAATTAATTTGCATAAATCTTGGGAGATGTGAAGTGTTATGGAAGAGCTCGTTAGTGCTACACGCTGTTATTAATCCTTTATTATTTAAATTGCCGTTGGTTTGTCTTCTTCCCCAGTCTAAGGGCAGGATGGTGATGTCCAGCGAGGCACAGCGAGCTTGTGAGGAGCACAGTTAATGCAGCGTTGTCGGTATCGTAAACACTCGATGTACTCGTGGACATATGGGGAAAGTATGGTGGAGGGTCTTTGGCCTCATTTGCCAGTTCCTAAAATGTTTCAATAGGCGCTGCTTGAATGTTTATGGCTTTTCTTCTCTGAGTTTAGACACAGTATGGGAAACATCATGGTCCAGTTGCTTCTGAGCCGTTATAAGGAAATGGAAATGAGGGGGGATAAAAAGATCAAGTGTGCAGAGTGCTACTTGTTCTAACATCTTCAGCTCTTCATGTGATGAGCTGCGGCTGCTGCAGCGCATGAGTATCCAGGCGCTTCAGCCTTTTATTTATTTACCTTCATGAGGTTCTTCAAAAAATAAAAATGGTAATATGCTGCTTGGCATGTTGGTAACAGAGGAGGGATTCCAAGTCCCAGGTCTACTTCTTACCTCTTTGGACCTCTTCAACCCTCCGGCGAACTCCTCCTGGGGCTCCCCTTGGCTGTGGGGTACCCAGCGTGTGTCTTGTGCCTCTCTGCTACGTGAAGATTCTGGTGTGTGGCTTATTGTGTCCGATTCCCTGCTCCAGGCAGGTGTGGTACTTCCTGGAGATGGACCAGAAACTCTACTTTGATCCGTGCATCCCTAAACTTGAGAGAAACTGAGGACCAGACTTCACTGCTGAGCCAAAAACTTGGATCCTTGTACCCCTGAACTTTGGGAAAATTTGGATTTGGAGATGAATGATGTGGTTTGAATATTGCCCTCTGAACTGCTGAAAACAAAAAGAGCATTTGACTTTCAAAGCAGTGGAGAACTCAATTTTCTCGTTCTCTTCTTTGCTCTGTACAATGGCACACAGCTTTCCCTGTGGTCAGCAGAAGGTATGTCTGTAGCAAAGAGCAGACACTCCTACCTCCAAGTTATGCATTTTGTTAGGGTGCTTTGATGGCAAATTTTGAGTTGATAACGAGAATATGTAGTCAAGGTTTTGGTCCATAAAGGCACATAACTTACCCTTTGTGCACTTTGCCCCTTGCTGTAGAGCACCAGAGAGCGAATTAATGAAGATCCTTGTGTCTGAACACGCTATATTCTGCACCTGAATCATGTCCATTCTGCATTTTTATTTAGTAACTTTAAAATCATAGCTTGTAATTTATCTGAGCACAAGTAATAGAAATATCCATGGCTCAGGAAGCCTCCAACAAGAAGTGACTGCATGGTGATGAAGAGGCAACTCAAGCTTCAAGAGGCTGGGGGGGGGAGTGCTGTTCCTTGGGTCCATCAGTGCTCTGGAGCTGCCTCCAGAAAGTCATGGCTTTATCTCTTCCCCCCTTGTTTCATTCCACATGGGGCTGTTAAAGCTCAACTGGGCTCCTCTGAGAGCACCACAAACCACAAAATGATGTAGAGAAGTTAATACCCAGGTTTGGGGAACGTGGAGCAGCTGGGGAGGTTGGTAATGTGCTTGATGGAGGCTTTCATGGTCAGCATCCAGCCCATGACCGAAGTGCCCTGATGGCTGATGAGGGTTTGGTAACTTCTGGAAACCGGGGTGGTGGATCTCAGTCGCCGACGTAGCAGAAAAGATGCCCACGCAGCAAAACCTGCTCCCACGAGTGGTGGAACTGGCAATCATGCTGGTAACCTCAACAGAAAGGCTGGAACCCAACCCACATTTCTGAGGGGGTTTCTCCAGGAAGAAGGGTTGGAGAGGAAGCGTGTAATGCCAGCCTGAATCTGCAGCTTGGTTCAGATTTGCTTCAGTTATTAAATGACTTCAGTGCTGGATTTTTAACATGTTTTATTTTGAAACTGTAAAAAGAGAGGTGTCATCTCCACCCAACCTCAAGACCAACAAGAGGTCATGGCGTGCATTCCTTAATGCGTTGGCATTGAAGGTTTTCCTTGGGCAGCTGCAGCAAGCTCTTACCTGGCAAAAGAAAATCGAGAGAATGTGTGATATAAACAGAGCAGAAGTTTGAGCGATTATTTAGCAGCTGGAAATGAAGAGGAGCCAAGAGCAGATGTTTTGTGCAGACAACTCCAGACTTTTTGGAGGAAGTGCTCCTCTTTTGGAGAAAGCACTCCTCTTTTGGGGAAGGTGCTTCACTTCGGCACATGGTGACGTTGCCTGGTTGGAACGCTTCCCCTTGGTGGTTACACAGGGGGTAGGTCTTATTTGGAGGTTTTCTGGAGCCCCAGCAGAAGCTGTTGAGATGTCGTGGTGCTGAAGCATTGTCCTCGCAGGGTGGGTAGCAGCGCTGCAGAGATGCCCCCTTTGGAAATGGGTGAGGGCTGCCAGCATGGCTGTGACAATGGTCTGTATCTTCTCAGCGGCGGAGGCAATGCGTGCGTCGAATTTGCACATTTGGGCCTCGCCTGCCAGCAGCTTCTCTGCGTCCCTTTCCCCCGCAATGGGGTGTTGTCTTCCTGATCTAAAGCAGGGTGTATTAAACATCTAGCTTGTCTTCTGTGGGCACATGAGGTAAACGTATCGCCCGTTTGTTTTTGTGGCAATTATAATTTTTCTTTTTCCTTTTTTTTTTTTTTTTTTTTAATGTAATTATTTTTGATTGTCATTTTTTGACAGTTTCTTGGCCGGGGTGTGCTGCAGCTGCCCTCATTAGGGGCTGTGCCAAACACAATCTTTTTGATATTGGATATTACTCGGTGGCTGCAGCCCCAGATGGCATGTGCAGTAGCAATTGAATCCAATTACATCTGTGTAATGCTTTTTAAATTGAAAGCCCGGTAGGAGAGAGCTGCTGAGATCCTCGCCATTTAAGCAACTTGACTAGACTTTCTCCTGGGACTTGACATACCAGGAATCAGAAAGAAGGGGCTGTCCATGTGCATTAAACTGAAACCAGACTAACACTGTGTGGTTTTTCTAGCAGAGTGGTTTTAATGCCCTCCACGCAGAACACCCACCTCCCTCTGCATTGCCTGGGTGCGCAGCAGCATTGCGCCCATTTTACAGGTAGGAAAGGTGAGGCAGAGAGTGGTGAACAAGCTGGACCGAGCTCATCGCCTAACAGGCCAGCAGCAGAGCTGATGGCTGAATGTCCCTGTCGAGTGGCAGCTTGCTGGCACCAGGCTGACTCCAGCAGATACCACTCGTTGGACTCTGTCAGTTCTCCTTCATTGCCAACCCCCCCTAAATTTTCAGGCAAAGATGATATTTTGTTTTCTTCTCTGCTGCTACACTGTTGTAGCATCTTATTTGGGCTATTAATGAACACCAAACGATCTCCAGCTAATGAATAAAACAATTATAGCTAAAAAGCCCCTGAGGGTGCTGAGAAGCTCTGGTGAGATGTGTTGGCCCTGGGTGATGGGGAAATGAGCATGCTTCACGTGGTTTTACTTTATTGTTGGCCAAAGTGTGCATTTATTGAGATTTTCAGGAATGTGACGTTGTCTACAGAGTATGATTCATTGTTTAGGCATCGGTGGGGAATATCTTCAAGCATGTCTTGTCTTATGCACAGTGAATGTGGTGCATATTTTATTATTTTCTGAAGATTTGAAGACTGCTATTGCATCTTTCATTAGTTGTCGTCTTTTCCTTCTGGCAAAAGCAACTTTAGTCCTTCCAGTCTTCCTTCGTCGGCCATATCCTCACCCTCTGCTCTACGTATTTTAAGGGTAGAAAAGTAGAAGAGGTGATTTATTGTCCTGTACAGACAGAATTGCAGCTCATTGCCTCCCGCTCAGTAGTGTGATTTTTTCCACTTGTCCTCGAGCTGTTTTCTTTCCCCCGCTTTTTTCAACACCCGCCGTGAGTCGATGCTGCCGACAAACCCGTGACACTGGGGCAGGAATGGGGGGTGCAGTGGGGCAGGAATGGGAGATGCGCTGGGGCAGGAATGGGAGATGCACTGTGGCAGGAATGGGGGAGGCACTGGGGCAGGAATGGGGGATGC
>NW_010129334.1:3314-6051 GCF_000699245.1 Pterocles gutturalis | reverse complement strand
CTGTCTCAGCTTAACCCAGGACACACACTGAGCATCCTCCTCTCACTGCTAGACAGGCATGTAGGGTAGGACATGTACACAAAGGTGGGGAGGCAGGAGGGCACCGAAATGAAGCCCAACCTGCCCTGCTGCCCCCTGAGACAGTGCGGGGCACCTCCAGCACAAGGGCAGGCTGGGCAGTGAGAGCCCTGACTTCCCACAGAATCACGGAATCATAGAACAGTTTGGGTTGGAAGGGACCTTCAAGATCTTCTAGTTCCAATCCCCCTGCCATGGGCAGGAACACCATTACCTTTTCCAGGTGACATTTGCCCCAGGCCCTGAAGCCACCACGGACCTTCCTATCCTGATCTGTTGACTTCCTCACAAAATTCGGACTCTCTGTATACACAGTAATTTGTGTATCTTTCAGGGACTTCAGTGGTGCACCAGATGTGGTGACAGATCATTTGGATGTTTGGAGACCTTCTGATACCCATCAGTCCCCTGTGGGCCTCTGCTCCTGGCCATCAGGAACCAGCATTTGCAGTTCCTTGTATTGCTTAGATTGGGCAAATTTATTTGCTGCTTAAGCAAAAGGGAAACCAAACATCTGTAGCAGGTAAAATGGGCACCGTGTGTCATTTGCACCAGGTGCAGACTTTGGCCTTTGGAAAGCAAGAAAAGTTGATTCTTGCTGTTTGTAGCAGACTTTGGTCTTTGCAGTCACCTTTTTGTTTTGTTTTTTTGTTTTGTTTTGTTCTTTTCCCTTGCTACTCCTTCTAGTGCTCCCAGAAGTAATACACCTGAAGCTACAGTATGTGCATAAACTGGTGTTAAGCATTGTCCTGGAATGTCATTAAATACCAGTTCTGGGAGCATTTCTCTTCACTGAAAAATAGTTTTGCTTTATGCAGGTTTAAGCCTTTGCAATTTTAAGTGGTTTTCCTGTCAGAACCAGGGTGATGATATAATATGTCTGAATTTATTCAGTGCCTGGATAAATTGCTGAAATTCAGTACAAATGAATTTTGAGTCCAGGATCTGAATTTACACAGGTTGGGAGCACATCTATACTGAAAATGCTTTGCATAGTAAGGTCTGTACAGGAGACACAGGACAGCTATAGGACAGCTGACTTTATTAATAATAATTTAAAAACTCACTAACAATAATAAAATTGATGGTGCAATCCATGGCAAAGCAGTTACTACTCTGTTCTCAGGCTGAGTATTTTCATCACTTCATTTTGCTGCTTGGCCTCTGTTCCTCTTCTGCTTCCTGAAATCTCTGGATTTCTCATCACTGGATCTCATCTCGTCTCATCATTGGATTTTAGGACATATCTGTCTATCCTGGAAAAGCTCTGGTGAGTCCTTGAGGACCTCTGTCTCAAAGGGCCACCTGCATCGAGGATGCTACCTTTCCGCTCCTTCTCTCTTACCACATGGTCGTTTTCTGAACTTTTTTCAGGATAAGGCAACCACATTTGTGCTTGCTGTCTTTAGTCTCACTCTACCCAGCTGTCCTGCACAAGAGGTCACTTGTGGATATCTCAGTTCTTTCACTCTGCAAATTGAGTCCAAGGGATGATCTTATTCTCCTGTCTTCAGGTTCAGCCGGATTCTTCCCTCAGCTTTTTTGCCTTTTACTATCGAGGCCACAGCAGGCTTAACCTCAGGCAGAGTACCAAAGACCTAATAAACAGGGCTTATTATTTTGGGCTTGGTGCCACACTAACCTGTTTACAGAGCTTCCAGCTGGCATGCGTCTGGCTGGCAGCTGTGCAGTGCTGATCTGAGCAGCATCTCAGCACCTCGAGGAACATGGGGCCATTGCAGCTGATGTGCCCCACCGGGACTGCAACATCCCCACCAAGTGAGGCATGGTGCCAGGGACTGGTGGGAGCTCCCAGGCAGAGAGAGGTCTGCCAGGGGTGATGGTCATTCTGCCACTGCCCCTTTCCTTGCATCCGATCCTGAACAGAGAGGATGTGACCTCTAGTTCAAAATCACTCCTTCAAAGCAAAACTCATCCTGCATAGTGGCTTCCAGGAGCATTTCTTAGCCCCTTGGTCTCAGCACAGATCATGGTGGTGTCCTTCCCTTCCTCAGGAAGGCAGCATTGGTGTGCAGGCTGGACCACAGCCCCAGCATGCTCCAGCAAAGCCCTGGCTAAGAGGCCGGGAACCCAGGACTGCAGGTTGAAACAGGGAGCATGCGCTGAACATGAAGTGGAGAGATCGACTCCTACTAAATGCTGTAGTAGCCATTTTGTAGATGCAGGTATACAAAATTATGCGCAGTAACTGAAACTGAGCAGGGCATGGTGCACACCTGAATGTGCACGGAGGTCACCCATGCTGTCCCGCAGCTGGGGCAATCGCAGGTAGACCCATTTGACATATTGTTTTGACAGCTCACCACTATTCATTTCCCTCAGCTCATGTCCCAAAGGCTGCCTTCCAGCAAGGGTAACAAGATTAGTTTTGTTCCTAAACTTCCTGAAGTTCTGAAAACTTCATTTAGCAGATAAAGCCCTTTATCAATCATCACACAAACTCCTCTACCCTGTTCCTCCCGCAAACCGCACAGCAGATGTGGCGCACTAACTGTGCCCGACCAATCAGCAGGCATTGCCCGCGTTAGGAAAAGGCGGCTTTGCAGACCCCTTGAACATATTAAGGTGGGTGCTGCCACTGTAGTTCACATCCCTGTCTCTTTTCATACCAGCATGGTTGATGGTGATGTTTTAGCTC
>NW_010129334.1:1147-3283 GCF_000699245.1 Pterocles gutturalis | reverse complement strand
CATTCCTGCCTCTTGTAAAACTGACATCTACCAGAAGCCACGGTACAATTCCCCCTATGGATGGACACAGCACTGCTCATGCACACCACAGAAGAACTGTTAACGCATTCAAAAAAGAAACGATCCCCTCCACTCATGTGACAATAATTTCTTTACGGAAACGTTGTACTTGATTACTGTTGGCAATGACAACCTGTATCTTCAGGATGATGCTACAAGATGAAGAGTGAAAATCTACTTGGCAAATGGTGACAGCTTCTAGTATGACAGTGTCCAACCCATCGGCTAATGGAAGACACATCCCTGATTTATCAGTATCAGAATTTCAGCTGAAAATGCAGATTTGAAACATTAATTACAAATATACTCCAACACATAAATCTCTAGGCATTTTATCAGCTATGCTATATATTAAAAAATACCAAGGGTTTTATACTTCCTAGAATTTACAGAATTTTCTGGTTGGACATCATATTGTCAGAAGTGTTGCTTGATCCCAGGAACTACCATTTAAGTAAGTGTTTCTCTGCATCATGCATCTGTTTTTTGCTTGGTTCTTCTTACATTGTGTACCTACCTGATTTTTACAATTTTTTTGGTACTGATTTTTACAAAATATACTGTACTATAAAACATGACAAATATAAAGTAGAATAAACTGAGATTCCAAGCTATGTGCCTAATGTTATTGGGTCTTGATCCAGCTCGCAACACCTTTTAGAAACAGCGAGACTAAAATAAAAGCAAACAAACCTCAACTTCTCCTCCCCCAAGCAAAACCTAGCAAAAACCACAGACACCATTAAGTTTGTGGTTGTTACAGGAAAGCACATGTGTCTTTGGTGAGATCAAGCTGCCAGCTCGCACCAATAAACAATGCTTGACCTTTCGATAACATCAAGGGAAGATCTCTATTAATACATGGTCTTTCCTCTGTAGTAAAATTACATCCTGCCTTTGCAGGAACAGAAACTCATGCCAACTTATTTTGATTCTTTAACTGCCAATTCCAGCTCTGCAAGAAATATAATTAATACTATGCAGCTTTGGATTTTGTTCAGCTCTAGGTACTCGTCTATTTTCCTTGTGGAACACTGCTCAGATTAATGATGGAGCCAGGGGACTTGGCTTCAGTGTCAAATGTGTATCTCTCCTGCTTGCACTTCAGCCAGTTGAGGCTAATTCCTACTGATTTGGAAAGAGTTATCAGGTCCTGTATGTGCAGCTGAGCCACACAGAAACAAAGAGAAGTTACTCATTAAAACTTTGCTTTTTAGAGGGAGAGAGGATGCCTAATTTTTTATTCTCATACCACATTCATTATGCTTCTTGGGGGGTTCTGTCTATAAAAAAATTACACAGTTTTGAGTGTGGCAAAGCTTAACGGTACCGTTATGAACTACTGCAGTGTCTTTTTCAAAAAAATATTACAGGCAGATATGTTTTTAAAATAAACCATCTGCTGTAAAACAGAGTTCTTTGATCCTTGCCTGTAACCAGCCAGTCCCCACTTTGAGACAGGAAATGCTGGGAATGGAAGGAGAGGTGTGAAATATCTGGGAGTCATTAAGCAATGTAGCAGAAATGTAGTTACCAGTTGCCAGGAATAGTAAACCCTCCTTACACAAGACTTTTTTCCTTTTTTCCCTTGGTTCCACTGTGTCTCAAAGATTTCCTGACCTGTGGACCTGTGTCCCCCAGGCCAGCAGCAGCAGTGAAGTGGGGATGCTGCCAGGGTGCCATCTTCCACTACCACCTCTTCCATTGCAGCAGGATTTCTTAGTGCTGCCCAGCACGGGAAGTTTCCTCTCTGCCCTTCTTCTCTTTTCAGTCCTGTAGGAAATCAGCAGCACTGCTCCATTCCCAGCTCACCTGCCCCCAGACCAAGGCATCCAGGACTTTCTCCCTGGAGCATCAAGAAATTAATTTTTTCTGGAGCTTTACCTGAAGCCGTACTTGAGAATTAGGGGCAAATAACAAGAACAATCACTTACTAGAATGCCAAAGAAGGTGGAGGGTTTTTTTGTCACAAAGATCACTAGAAAGCACTATTAAAAAGAATTTCACCAGGGTAGTAACCACCCTATAGAAAATATATCAGGATTTGAAGGTGTCAGTGGGAAGCTGCAGCGTGGG
>NW_010129334.1:0-937 GCF_000699245.1 Pterocles gutturalis | reverse complement strand
TTTTTTTTCCCACCCCTGAAGTGTGTAGTTTTTCACTGACTGTAAGAAATTGGTTTAACACAAAAGAAGTGAGGAAGCATGAAAGCTGTACTTCAGAAAGTGTGTGTTACTGAGGAAAGCTTGTACTGTAGGTTGGCTCTAGCATACGGGACAGCAAGGATTACTTTTTCATTCTAGATTTGCTTTGTGTGCAGGACTTACTTTGATATTTTGTGAGGCAGCTCTTTTGGATGTATTACATACATAATTGGAATGGCAGAAGCTCTTTAGTGATTTATAACTTTATAAATATTACACTGGGGTTCAATTTCAGACTGCAGATTCATAGAATCACAGAATGGTTTGGGTTGGAAGGGACCTTAGAGATCATAGAGTTCCAACCCCCCTGCTACGGGCAGGGACACCTCCCACTAGACCAGGTTGATCAGAAGGGTGATGGTTGCTCCAAAGTGCTCAAAAGGGTTTCTCAGAAGGGCGACAGTTTGTTAAAGAAGTTTAGTAAAATAGACTTACAGAGTCTTTTGCTAGCTTATGAATGTGAGTCTGAACAAGGATCAGGATTTGACCACAGTCAGGTGCAAGACCAATGTTCAGAAAAGTTCAAAAGGTCTGAAAGCACTTGTAATGGGTCTTGAAGCTGAGCAGCATCTCATCTTAATCTAATATATATCCCAAATAATAAAGAACCAAGATAACGGTAAGACAAAGCATCACCTAGAACCATGTTCGGTTGATAAAAGCCTTGAAAATTCTAGAATTGGACTAAAGGCCTAAGTACTAAGAGTCCTACGATACCATTGCCCTTGCTAAACAACAACAACAACAAAAAAAAAGTGAGAATTTATTCCAGGTGTTTAAAAACCAGCAATCTTTTCAGCAATTTCAGAGCACAGTGTAACTAAAATGGTGGAGATGTGGTCTATCTCGATTTCAGTAA
>NW_010129333.1:0-250 GCF_000699245.1 Pterocles gutturalis | reverse complement strand
AGGCCAGCGCAGACACGGCTATGAAGCCTCACCGCTACGAATAGACTTGCAAGCTTTCACAAGGCATGCTCTGTAAGTACCAGCACACTGACGGTCGGTGCGTCGGCAGAATGAATCAGCCGGGAGGGAAGGGCTCTGACCAGCTCTGATTCTTTACACTCAGGTTAAGAGTAGACATGGATCATGAGGAAGGAATGGTGTTTCACTCAATGGCAAGTGATCTCATACCAGACCAGCCTCTGTTAGGAGT
>NW_010129332.1:0-6377 GCF_000699245.1 Pterocles gutturalis | reverse complement strand
GGCCCCCAGCCAAGGGCAAATCCGTCACAGCATCATCTAATTTTTTGCACCATTTAAAAATCAAGACTTTCTTATGGAGCTCATAAATTAATTATAAGTAAAACTTCTTAGGTAAGGGGGAAAAACTTGAAACAGCATAGCATGGAAGTAGCCAAATTTCTCAAATTTACTGCATGAGTTAAAGAAATATATACAGATATATCACAGTGAACCCAGACTACACAACCTCAAAGCTCTATTTTTACCTCTTGCAAACAAATAAAATTAAAATCTCAATGAAGTCGGAGTGTTCAACTTGTCTGACTTGCATTGAGGTTAAGCAAACTCCTGAGTTTCAGCAACTTCACATGATGCAAGCTCCATGAGAAAAATTTTGAGTCATTAGTTGTGCTGGAGGTACAAGAGTTATGATAAGTGGTAAGTAAGTGGTAGAAGAAGGTTATAAAATGCAGATTTTGCTAGATGCCACTGGCTTTGTCCCAGCCACTCCCTCTCAGCCTGGTGTTGTGGAATTTTGTAGGAAAATTTAAATGCTGTGCTTTTGAAAGAATCTGCACTTCATCTCAGTTTCCATCTGACCAGGCTTGCAGTTGGTCATTCACTGGAATGGCATTAAACAAAGGCTTTTGTTTAGCAGCAGGCTGAGTGTACACAGCTAAAAAGGTGGATTGAACCAGCCTGACTGAACCCTCCTGAAGCTCACACAGTCTTTTCTGCTGTCAGGGATGGAAGAGCAAAGGGGACTTTGGGGTCACTGAAAAGCAGCTTGGCACCTTAACATCTTCAGAATCATAGATAATTCCTCAGTGCATGTCCATCTGTAGCAAAAGTCACCCACAGGTCTCATGCAAACATGAAAACATTGCTTTCAGTGTGACTTTTTGATTCAAGCATTGTTCTCACTGGGTGCTTCCGATGGGAACAGAAGTTCTGGGGATAGGACCTCTGGTTTTTAAGAAGAATTTGAAGAGGTAAAAACCACTCACCTCATGACATCCTTTTCTCAAAATGTCATTCTTTTTTCAAAAGGTAGAAACTCTCATCAATTGTACTGCATGGAATTACACCAGAATTGTCAGGGAAGAAGCTACTCCTGTCCCTCAATAAAGCAAAGCTTAAATTCAACCCAAAGAAAGCAGAGAGCTCTGTTCCCATATTTCTGTCCATCCTAAGGAGAGTACCCAGAAATACTGATAGCATGACATGTGCTCATAAATATATTACGCATCAAAATGCCCTTTCAGGCTTGCCTGCATGCACACTGCTACCACATGAAAAACTGCTACATGCTTGATGCTTTCAAATGCCAGGTGGTGTATTTAGAAATCTGAGAGAGATGACAGACCATGGGGTCAGGTTCTTGAGGGTGTTAAGGCACTTAGCTCACATCAGCCAGGATCTGATTTCATAAAGTGCCTTAGGGTACTGTGCCCAATTCCTCAGCAGTTTAGAGCAACTGTCCAGCTGCTTCCCAAGGTTTCCTAAGTCCTGGTGTTGCTGAATTGCTGAAGTCTGCTTTTTTTGCCTGGACTTCACTACCATTCTCAAGCTGAACACCCTCCAGCTGGCTGATCTGCAGAAACTCTTCCCCTGTCTCAGCCCTTCTCCAAATGGACACGAAAGGCACCCAGGAAGACACTTCTGGGGATTGTTATATGTGCTTGTGCCTCCACCAGGCTAACTATCCAGTGGTAAGGGTGTTTGTCTGTGGTAGAAATTATTTGTGAAGGCCTCTGTCTTTTTGGACAGAAAACTCAAGTCTGTGGGTGACTTGATGCAAGAGTCAGAGTAGCTGGTGGTGAAGCAGACTATGGACATGTCTAAATAGGCCAGTTAACCTCCATATTTCAGCTTGTTCGTATCTTCCCCACACAGATTTGGGCAGAAGGATTTGGATTTGTCTGCATCTGTTGATGTGTGACCAAGCAGAGGCAGCCAGGACATGCTCAGAGCTCCTTTGGCCTCAGTATGAAACCATCTTCACAAAGAAGATTGTGGAAATGGCTGAAATTTGAGACATAGTAGATACTGGAACCTTGTGGGGAGAGATGTTTAATTGTTTGGTAGACTGGGTTATTTTTACATGTTTCATGTCTTCAGAGCATTGCTCAAATTGCATACAATTACGACTTCACAAGACATGTGAGGAAACAGAAATGGATTTCCAAGGAGAAGAAAAGGAGGAATTTTCCTATGACTAGAAAAGCCACAGTTCAGACTATTTCTCATTCTAGACAGTACCTGGTATTTGGGAACCAAGGCTGTCACAGGTTAGGTAAGACACACTCCCTTTACCACCTTTGTAATCTGAACAGTTCTCTGGCTTTGTTAAGTCAGGTCAGGGCATTGTCTTTAGGTGCATAAACACAAGCAGGTAAATTATAGCAATGGAAAGGAAGACTTATCCTGTTGCTGGGGTTTTGAATGGAGGGAGGGAGAGACCCAAGACTTGTTACAAAGAAGTCAAAGGGGAGATGACAGTTGTGACCCTAAGCAGGAGCTACTGAGCACACACAGAGGCAGGGCTGTGCTGTAAGAAGGTAAGTAGGGGTAGGAGGTGGAGTGCTGACACATTGCCTGCTCAGTTGTCTGCACAAGCTCCCAAGATTTGCAGCACTGCTTTCTGCTGTAGCTGAGCTGCATCCATGCCTTGCTGAAAGGGACAGTGCATTTTTTCCTGCCTGCTTCCTACTGCTTCTCTGACCCCGTGGTAAGCCTGTGCAAGCAGATATGAAGAAACATACTTTGCCCCCTTAAAACCTGACAGTTTTCAGTTGAGTTCCCAACTCTGACCTGCTCTCTGTGAGGTCAAGTTGAGCACAACTTTAAGGGTCAGGAGAGCATGGATGGGAGCAAAGGCAGGAAAAGTTGAGCAGGACCAAGGCTATGCTGTTCAGCAACACCTACCTCTTAGGCTGGCTTAACTGCAATGTGATTTGGGGTCCCAGAAAACCATCAGTAGCTTCTCTAGAAAAATCTTGTCTTCTCTATGAAGTTGCAGCCTCCTGCCTTTGGCTTTTATCCATGAAGGTACCTGAGAACAGGTTGATTCACAAGGACTGTCCAAGACAAGATCAGCGACTGTTTTTACATCCCCACAATCCCTTTACTCACAGAGGTGGCAAGGTTTTTAATGAAGTGTATTGTATTTGACTAAACCAAAGACAGCTATCATAACCCAACTCATACTGGAGCACAAGAACCCTACTGCACATCTGAACTTGCAGAAAACAGCAATAAGCCAAGAAATACCTGTACTTGAAGTAACAGATTGATGAGTAGGCTCCTTGTCTGTGTAGATATGTGTAGACATGCGTATGTTAATGTGTGACTCAGAGGAGAAAACCCCCAGTGTAAAAATATTACTTCACACAAGGTATCTGGAAGTTCAGCATAGGTAGTCCCTAGCATTGTGCTTTGTTGATCAGGGACAAGTGGCACATTTTTTGTCCTGGATGCAGCAAGAAAGGTGATGTCAGTAAGCCTTTGCTGACCTTTAGGCTTTAGGTTCTGGGATCTTAATCTCAGTGGAAATACCTGGTGCTAAATCACTTTACAGTTCTTTCTTAAAAGTATGTGAAAGTTGGTTAAAAACATAAAGAAGAAAGGAGGTTGGTTTTGGGATCATAGGTTGTATTTTTACAGCTTTCATGTAAAATGTCCTTCATTTCTTTCTCTTCCACCCCTTGGGTCTCTACCCCCCCCACTGCCTTTTACAGTACAATGAAGGACCTGTGCATGATTACTTTTGGCTGCAAGGAACTAACATTTAGTAAATTGTTTGGAACTATAGCAGTAAGTGCAGTGTAGACCTGATTGACAGGTCTGCCTGGAGGTCTGGATGTCTTCTTTGGCTTAGTCATGCATCTTGACATCAAGACAGTGCAGATTCTTCCTTTGCACCTGTCTCCTGCTTTGAGTTGCAGATTTCTACCGCGTGGCTCTGCTTAGAACAAGAGGTTCCAGTTGATGCTCTCCATTGGTCCCTTCCAGACCAACATTTATGTGCTTCTACAGCTTCCAAATTTCTTTTGCATCTTTCTGGGATTACATTGAGCCTGTGGGTCTCTGTCATAGCTGTCCCTTAGCACAAAGGCTTAGTGCAGCAGGATTAGTGTCCCTTGAGCCACCCCTGGGCAAGCCTGACACCCTACTGAACAGTGGTCTTCAGGGCACACAAAGGGCTGCTCCTCTCCTACCACCTCCTGTGCTATTGTGTGGTCTGCCTCACATCAGGCACATTACTGTTGAGTAAAGTGTTTTGTAGGAACCAAAATCTGCTTTGAGAATCCTATTTTCATGATAAATAAGCTAGTCTCTTCCAAGATTGTAACTAAGACTATGTCTAACAGCCTGACTGAAAAACCAGCAGCTTAGTGATATGATTCAATTGGCAGATGACTGCTCAGATTGCTATGGATGTGTGGTTGGTTTCTGTGTCCTTCCAGCAGTGTGATCTGGTTAGGACAAAGGCCATGTCAGGTCACTGATGACTGTGAGGGACAGTAACCACAGTGTGTGGCTTTCTGCTGTACCTGTTCACTAAATGCAGAAAGAACAACAGGAAATTTCTTGTACTTTGCCACTGTATCATAAGCTCCTTGTGGCTCTCTTTATTTTTCACTCCCTCCAAATTTTCTAATTTTTCTTCCTCCGAGGGCTCAGTTGGATCCACCATTCCTCCCTAACCCCTTTTCAAAGAGTTTCTGTGTTACAGCTCTCTAGTTTCTCCCTCCATTAGGCTTTGGGTAGAAAGCTTCCATCAAACAGGCCAGGGCCTCGATCCTGTCTGTGTCACAAGATGTCACTGGTGTCAGGATGTCAGTGTTATTTATTGACTTGTCCGAGGTATGAATTTTTTAGCATATGAAGCACCTTACAGCACCCAGTTCTAGATACAACAAGGAGTAGAGACTGGGACAAATTGCATTGCCAATCAGAAGGTTTTATTACAAAGAGCAGTAAAATATGAGATGTTAATCTGAAGAAAAACTTTATTTCTAAATGGAGGCAAAAACTGCATAAAAGTTGCCTTCCTGTGACTAGAATTCTGACATCTGTAAATGATTTAGTTCAGTAACTGAAAAAGGCAAGGATCGAAGTAATTTCCTCAGAATCTTCCTTCAGGATAAATGGAAAGATCAAAACAAATAAAATCTACAGCAGCAGCAGCAGCAGATTATTCTCCTAATCTTGGATTTTTAAAGAGGAGTCTGTGGCCAAGAATACACTTTTCAGGAGATTAGCTTTACACAAAGCTCCCAGTGGAATATATGTCATGAGCTTACAAAAAGATGGATGGTCAGGGTTAACAATTGCACAGTATCTCACTTGTTAGGAAAAGCACTTTATCAGGAGTTTCTGATCCACACTGACCCCGAGCTCTTTTGAAGTGCAGGCCAGAATGGGTCATTCTGATCTACCGCAATTTGGGATTTGCTTATTCCTCATTCTTCTAGGTGTTTTTCATTGCCCTCCCAGAAACAACCAAATCTCTTATCCTCTTCTTCCTCTACAAATGCTTGCCTGATACCTTCTGAACCATTACCTCTTCTGGCACATGACTGATTTTAGTTGGAGGGTGAGGAGCAGGGTGTTCTGTATTCTGCAAGGGCATATTCATCTGGAAAGAAGAAAGGAAGATGAAATTTGCATGAGTGAGAAATCATTCTGACCACAGTCCATGTGCACCTGTGATTAACACATTAGGAACCAGAAAACATTTGATAGCTATCAAATTATGAAGTCATGAAAGTCTAGTGAAGTTCCCACTGACTGGAAAAGGGGAAACATAAACCCTGTTTTTAAAAAGGGAAATAAGGAAGACCTGGGAAACTACAGGCCAGTCAGTCTCACCTCTGTGACCTGCAAGATCATGGAGCAGATCCTCCTGGAAACTATGCTAAGGCACATGGAAAACAAGGAGGTGATTGTTGACAGCCAACAAGGCTTCGCTATAGGGCAAATCATGCCCGACAAACCTGGTGATGTTCTATGATGTTATTACAATGTTGGTGGATAAGGGAAGAACAACTGACATCATCAGCCTGGCCTTGTGCAAAGCCTTTGACACTGTCTTGCAGAACATCCTTGTCTCTAAATTGGAGAGACATGGATTTGACAGAAGGACCACTCAGTGGATAAGGAGTTGGCTGGATGGCCATACTCAAAGGGTTGTGGTTAATGGCTTGATGTCCAAGTGGAGACTGGTGACAACTGGCATTCCTTGAGGGCCAGTATTGTGACCAGTGTTGTTTAACATCTTTGTTGGCAACATGGACAGTGTGATCGAGTGCACCCTCAGCAAGTATTTTAATGACACCAAGCTGCGTGGTGCAGTCAACACGATGAAGGGAAGGGATGCCATCCAGAGGGAC
>NW_010129331.1:5388-18549 GCF_000699245.1 Pterocles gutturalis | reverse complement strand
TCAGCAAACTTGCTGAGGGTGCATCATCAATCTCCCTGTTAGGTGAGTGTGCCTTCCCTTTGGCTGTATCTCTTTTATTCTTCCCCTAATACCTGTGCCTGCCCAGTTCTGTTTGCAAACCTTAGGGAACCTGCATTATGCTATAATTTCTGAACTTCCCTTCCTTTTTATCTTTTTTTCACAATTTAGTCTGCCTAACCTTGTTATCTTTTGCTTTGTTTTTGCTGACTTTCTGTATGATTTCTTCCTGGCCCTGTGGGTGCATTTCGGATGTTGCATGTTCCTTTAGTTTTAGTTAGTAGGCCTGCCTTGTGCGTTATTGAAGACAATTTTTTAGTCAAAAAAGGAATCTTCCTAGGCAATTTTTCATGTTTGTTTTGTCTTGATTTCTGTTATTCTTATAAATGACATCACCAAGAGGAATATTCACCAAAGCACTATATTTCAAATCATTTTTCAAGAAAAGATCAATTCCAAAAATTATAATCTCAGTCAATCAAAATTACACCAGAAAGCTCTTAACCATTACAGTTATCAAAATAGGTAGCAGGAACAGTACCACCTGATCAGTATGTTTAATAGATAGTTAACGATACACTTCACATTCAAAGCAATAGAAATTGTATGTGTTTTCAATAGTCACAATTAAAGTAAGCTTTTCTGGAAAGTGTCAGCCACCATGTGATAACAGTGATGTCTCTTACTGCCTTTGTCCTTCGTTGTCTTTTTAAAGGGTGCAAGAGCAACAAATACTCACAGTTCAGTGTTGAGACAGCCTTCCTCACCTCTTACTTGGGGGAACTAGAAGGAGAAAAACAAACAAGACACAGCTAGAGTGAATTTATTCTTTGTCATACACAACTCTTATCTCTGTCATGTAGACTATTACCAGTCTGAAACTCCTACAGTAAGGGCTTCCTGTCATCTATCTTCTGTTGCTTCCATCATATATTCAGCTGTAAATTTGAAGTTACTATGGTACCAGCTGCATTGTTTCATATCTTAACTTCCCGTAGTCATTAAAATCATGCTTCTCAGGATTCCTGTTCTCAGCACAGACTCCAACTTACCTTTACCCTCACCACAGGTTTCCCTTTCCCCACCACAAGCTGTGTCGTGTTACAGATGTAGATCTTTCTCCATGCTCAAATATTAAGAAACTTTAATTTCATATTATACCCATACTGACTTGAATTCTGCTCTGTCCCTCCAGCACTCCTACCCTTGCCATTCCTTGTCCTTGGGTACCCTGACCTCTGTGTTACCATCCCTGGAATAGCAGCAAATATTTTTCTCTTCTGCGTGTCTGCTTTTATATGTCCAGTTCTTTCTAATATCAGGGAAATTATTGTGATTATTGCTAATGCCCCACCATCTTTCCAAGGTAACTCCATAACTGAGCAGACACCCTATAAAAAGGAACCTGAGATGTAACTTACCCATAAGAAACACCCTAAACCAAAGCAGATAATGACTGGGCTATGCATCCCTGTAGGGAGGTTCTGTGGCCTCTCAATGTCTCAACCTGCTCAAAGTCTTCTTGTCCTTTCTATTTTCAGTTCATCCTCACCAGTCCACTGACCAGGAGAAGGAGCAGATTCTGCATTGTGCGTTGACTCCAGTCTCTTCTTCCTGCTGTACCTCGTTCTGTCCTCCTCTGGGTCTGTCCTTTTTCTGTGCCCTTCAGGTTTTTGCTTTCTCTCTGTCCCTCTTTGTCACCGGCAGTTCCTGTTTGTTTCTGCTTGTCTCCTTCTGTTATTCTTTTGGCCTGCTTCTCTCCCTCTTTTGAAGGGATCTCTAAATCCTTCCAGTCAGATCAGGAGAAAAGCACTATCTACAAGTTCTTACTTTAGATGTTGAACTAGTTCAGTGAAGGGCATAATGAGATCTTTGCAGACCCGACTGTTCCCTTCTGTGAGCAGAAAGGGTCTTTGAGTTTGTTCATTCTTAATTATTCCTTTCCCCGCCCCTTCCCTGAGGGGGGTGGGTTGAAGGTCATGTTATTGACCTGTTTAAATGGAGTTCAGATTCCTCTTACTCCTCCAGTACCTTGTATGCTCCTGCACTCATATTGTCTAGTGACTTTAGCCACATGATCAACATCCAGAGCATATTTTACAAGTTTTTTTACTTTGCAACATAATAATTCTATACAGCATTTTATATATATGTAGTTATATGTATATGAATGCAACATATATATACACATATATGCATATATGTGTCTGCATATGCATATATATGCACATGCAATACCTCTTGTATCTCCCATTTTAAGGCTCCACCACAATCCCTCTTACCTCGTAGTCTCTTGCTATGTCAGTCCTGCAGATGACAGTCTAGTCTGCTCACTCACAGGTCCCACTCCTGAACTTCCTGCATGGCCAGCAGAGTTCCCTCAAATATTTTGCATCACAGGGCATACATGTTGATTTTCCTATCCTGGATACTATTTGCCCTGCTGCTGGTTAAATGAGTGGATTCCATTCAATGACCCATTCATTTTCTCTCTCTTGTAGAACTGCTTTAGATTTCTGTTACTGACTGTGGCTATTCAGAGTGTTACTACGTGCATAAAATTGTGTTCACCTTCTGTTTCCCTTCTGAATAGCTGAGATGATAGAAGAAATGCTCTGCAGTAATGTGTTGCTATTTGTGTTTGGGAACCACCTGGGACTAGTGCATAAATATATGTTAACGGCAGGATAGCAGCTAGAAAGACTTGTTGCCCCATGTTGCAGTCACAATGCATTCGCATTAAACTGGTGAATCATTAGCCTTGGTGATGCATATTAGAGTTGCAGAGCAGAACCAATGGATTCATGGACATAATGTATTCTCCCAAGGCAGGCTAAAAACCATTTACCATTCTGTAATGATAAAAGTAGTGGTGCAATACAAACATGCCTTAGCATGAGTTTCTTTATATAATTATCTATGCATCTATGTACATATGTATGTATGTATCTATCTATTTATCTGTCTATCTATCTATCTATACTAGTCTACTACTGGAAGAAAGTTTCTGAGTCCTGGACAAATAAGAAACATAGAAGCACCTGCTATTGGCTTTGTATTTACATGGGAATTACCCAATATTCTTTTTGTCTCTTTCTCCTTAAATTCATTTGTGTATTATAGGAATTTTAGAAGAAAAGACCCAGCAGAACTGTAAAATAGCCTTTCTTGTATGTACAGCTTTTAAAACTGGTGGGATTCAGTGTGGAAAAGAAGTGCAAATTACCAATGTTTTTCAGGGGCTTTTTACTATCAGTGTGATAATTCAATAGATTATCACTTGATTTTTAACTGAAATTCAGTCTCATGAGAATTTAATCAACTGGATCAAACTGGAGAAATATCAGAAAAAGTGATTTTAAAAGTCTCTAAAAAAAGAAATACCATAACTCATTCTTGCCGGAACTTACTGATCATCCCTTTTCTATTTCTGTGGCATTGCTATTGATACTGTGCTTCCAGTAATCCACCCATGGCCCTGCTAGCCTATAATGGTTTGCCCATGGCCAGTGAATGGTTTAAATTTCTCCATGTTCCCCTGGCATTTTGCCTCAATTCTATAAATATTTTGTTTTTCTTTGTTTTATTCTATATTTAAGTGACTTTTCTTTTGCGTATTTCCCCCTTGCCACCTTTCAAAAGGTTTTAAAGATGTGATCAGACTCTTACAGAACTGCTAAAACAAACAAAAATATCCCATCACTGACTTTTCTCTGTTCTTTGGAATTGTTCAAAATCTCTGGGTCCATTCCATAGTAAGCTATGTGATTTGAACATATAATTCCTTGGATGCAGAGAAAGCAGATTGTGGTATGGACAGAAGATGCTTCTGTCCCCTCTGCTTCCCTGTTCTGGTTATATCAAGGCATGTGTCAAGCCTGTTCTCATTTTTATTTCCTAGGTAGCATGATCCTAACTTGGAGTAAAGCTTCTCAATGAACTGAAAGAATCCAGTTTTACTGATCTTGAAAGTTGTTCAGAAGTTGCTGCTTGTTCCCTATTACTCTTCCAAGGAGTATTCCACTAGAGCCAGCTTGATTATTCATACCCGTTATTTCCCCATGGGGATTTGGAAATGTAAAATGTGGGGACACATTTGGGGCTCACAAGGACCCCTGATACTTTTGTGGGTGTAGCAAGACATTATCAGCTCTAGAAAATGGTAAAGTTGCTTGTAAAACAAACCAGATAGGTTTTGAATAAACTGCACATAAAGAAACAGAACACTTCCCTCTCACATTTTGTGCTTTTTCCACTGAGAACATCAAAGTTGTTACCTCCCCTTGACAGAAAAGGGGCTGTTTGCATGCACAGGAGATTAAATACTATTCTGGGACTCTGCTGCATGTGAACAACCAGCGGTATCACTGTGTCATGAAATCCTTTAGTATGAGGCAAAAAACCCTTCTGACTTTTACATGAATCACTCTGTTAACTCCCAATGACACGGACCATTTGTTTGATCTCGGCTAGAGCCCTATCCCTGTTTCTCCTGGGGGATCAACCAAACTTTTGAATTCTCCTGTAACCTTGACAGAAATGACTGAAGAAGTGATGTATGCAGACCTGAGGTTCATGGCACCGGAAAAATCCCAGGACCAGGACCTCCAGACTGCCAGACCAAAAGGTAGTGGTGGTGTTGGTGGGGGGCAGTTCTCTCCAAGGCAAACTCTTACCTTGAAGAAAATTTTTTAATGTCACACTCAGAAGAGGATGTCACCTACCAAGAAGCATCTTGGCTTCTGGAAGCCCTTTATACTCGAATCTTTTAAGGAATTGGAGGGAGAAAAGAAAAAAGGGCAGGAGATCATAAAGAATGGGAGGGTGGAGAATGTGGGAGAAGCTGTTTAGATTTGAGAGGAGAGATATAGTTAAGGTTGCGGGATGCAGTTAGGTAAAAATAAACACACTCCAGTTAGACATTAAGTGTCAGCTCCTATAAGTTAGTGAAGTAATCTACCTAAGGGACCTTGCAAAGGTCTTTCAGCTTTACTCATTTAAATCTGACTAACTGAATTAAGTGAATGCTGGGGAAAAAATAGGTTTTCTTTCAAGGGAAGGACTAGATTAACAAATAGCTTTTTGTACTTAAAAATCATAAGAATTCTGCTACATAGCTTCACAGAAGAAGGGAGGAATGTGGCAGATCCCAAACCTATATTTTTCATGTTATGCATTAGTGCTTTAGAATCACTCTGTATGAAAGGCAGTAGCAAAGAAAAGAGATGTTATGTTCCAGCCTGACTAAATGTATGGAGGTGAATTTGATAACTTTGCTAATAATCTAATAGATTCAAGAGCTCTTTCTGAAGGAAACTTCCCCCTATTGGCAGTGATTATCTCATTCTCACTTTTTGAGGGGTCCTTGAGTTTTATATTTGGAGCCCGAAGCTGAACTCCCAGTAATGTAGTAGGGTTCTTTTCAACTGTCAGGTTAAAAAGTTAGGGTTCACAGGGGATAAAAGGCAGAAATACCACAGGTTGGTAAGCCAGTTACTTCTGTTGGTGACTTCACCATAAGTATTCCCGTGGAAATTTCATATTGGAGTCTAGTAAAAGAACACAAACATCTCAAATTGGAAGCAATATTTTCCTCTGTGTTTTGGGGCTCTGTGTGAATTTACGCGGGTGTTTGCATCTGCCCACGTTGCAAGAATGGATGTGTGCATTTCCAAGTGTGAGACTGTTTCTGGGCAACTGCAGGTATGTGTTCTTGTTCACATCCGTATGCCCTAATTTAAGATTATTTTATAGGGATCTGGCTTTCATTGGTGACTGTTTCTGAGGTTATTTTCTGAAAAGGTGAATTCGTTCACAATTTGGCAGGTTAGGCACTCAAAAGTAAAAATACCCCAATACCTGGCTGGATAGGAAAATTTCAGCTATGTTGTAAGCACAAATACTTCCTTGATATTATTTCCCTATATGTGAAATTCTATGCTGTTTAGCTTTGTTTGTCCAATTTGTCTTCTCTTAAAAGCTCCTGGCTAAGTGAGTCTCCATGGCTTGCTCATTTCCCAGCCCCCAACTTCTAAGGAGGACGGGCCATGGCCAAATGAAAGGATAATTTTCATAATGTAATGCCATGTACCAGTCTGAAAGTCAGCAATTCACTGAGCAGACTGCCAGTCATGTTGTCTTGTGCAATGTAGGAGCTGCAGATACAAAAATGAGAGATTAGCTGCTTTCCTTCTTTTTGTCTATTCCAGATTCCCCTAGTCCATCTTCCTTTTGGCGACTGGCTACAGTGGCATTTGGGGTCTTCTGCCTAAGTTCAGTGGTAGCTGCAGGAGTCTTGGCTGCCAGGTGTAAGTATGGTCGCAGAAGGAGTGCTCAGAGTTCAATATGAACGACTAAAAGTCCAGGAAATCAGTTAAGGAAAAGGATTAGCCTAGGGGATTAATGATGCAAAAGAAGTGTCCCTTGCTGGAAGAGTTTCCCCACGCAAGAGATCCCCCAGAGTTTTGAAAACGGTATAGTATGCCTTAGCCATAAGCATGCACAATCTGTATATGTGTCAAGTATATTCAGTCATGGGGAGGTACATGTGTCTTTGGTAAGTTTATTCAGGTTGCACTGAGCAGTTTAGCTTTAATATTAATGGAACAATTTCATTCTTGTTTCCCTGTGATTCAAGTCATCCTGGTCTGCCACCCTGGGCGTGAAAGGGATGAAAACTTCACCCTGCAAAAGGCAATTGTGGAAAGCCTCAGCCAGCAGCTGGAGCTCCTCCGGGCTCAGAATTTGAACTTGACTGAGACTGTAAAGCAACTTGCCAACTCCAGAGGTACACAGTAGTGGGAAGATGGTGGCTGCATAGTGTTATGGTAGCCACAGATTGATTTTTTGCTATCAACCGTATTAGAAAGGAAAATCAAAATCTCTAAAATGACCCTGAATTACTTCATTTAAAAACAATTTCAACCGAGTCAATCAAAAGGCTGCATTTCATCTGTATAATTTTTTAGTATCAGTCTTTTTGAAATATGTTTATTTAATTTTTGTAATGGAGCCGGTTTAGAATCTAAAACAAACACTGTAATTCAGAAAATGCCATGATGATGACACCTTTTTTTTTTTTTTAAAAAAAAGTGTTATAATAAGTAAATTCATTGATGCTATCATTCTCTCTTTCACAGTCAGTTTCAGTGAACTATAGTAAAAAAAAAAATGATAGAAAATTCCAGCTGGGTTTAATTGCCTGGAATGCTTTGACTTCTCAAGACATCATTGTTCTGTTATACCATGGTGGATGCAGCAGTGGAAAAACTGCTGCCCTTTACCAAATGGGATTGTAATCACTGGCTTTAACAGTTTACAGACTATATGCTGAGGGCATTTTTTTTCTTGTGCGAAATAGTTATGTGAAGCTTTAATTACAGGTGAGCTGAATATGCTAGAGATATATATATATATATGAGAGAAGAGAATCATAATAAATTAATGTCATGTGAGAGAGTGGCAAGGTTATTATCTTTGTAAATGTCTGCATTTGAATTTAGCACAAACCAGAAGCTACCTAGAAGAATCAAGTGCCCTGTGCTGTGCTATCTATTGCTGTCCAGCGTTACGTCCTGCCATTCCCAGCTGACGCTGGTTTGTGACAATATAAAATGGTCATGTGAACTACAGAGCAATGAATACGATTCGCCCAATAGTTGAGACCCACTTCCCAGAAATCGCAAAAAATTTTTCTCTGACAGATCTTTTTGCTTGTGATTATTTCAGTTTCCGACTAGAAATGGAGTTCCCCAAAAGGTGCAAGAGTGAAAGAGAAATCCAACATTTTGAGTTCTTTCTGTCTTCATTGTTACTCAGGATCCCAACAGACAGTTAACAGAATAATGTGGCAGAAAAGAGTCAAAGTGCAGCTGTCAGAACAGTATTGTCTTTAACAGCAATGGGATCATTAACTTTCACTTTGTCTGGCTGACACCGAGTCCACAGCAAGTACAAAATGCTACCAGAAAAGTTAAAAGTGTAAATTGCACTGTAAAGCATATAGCAGAGAAGAGCTGGCCCTGATGTTAAGAAGTTCAAAGGATGTTCACATGAATAGAGATGCACCCGTATGACTGAAAGTCTAGGTTTCCTTTTATGTCCTCATAGATCCATGTCTTTGTGAACATGGCTCAACCTTCCAAAACATCCTTTATTTATGTTTTATCAGCACCCTCAGGTTTGCTGGTCAGATTCAAAAAATCTTTATAATTTGTTTTTCTGATTTTCATTTAGAAATGTTTTTTTCTGGTCTTCTGCAAGTGGCTTTATTAAATCTTCAATGAAGATGTGAATTTAGCTGCAAAATGAAGGAGGAATTGTTGCTGCTCTGTGAAAGAGAAGCTGTGCACTAGAGACTGCTGTTACTGACAAGCCTGATCCGGTGCCCTTTTGTTTTCAAGGACGTGTATGTATTCCTTGTCCTGATAACTGGCTACAGCATGGGGAGAACTGCTACCGCTTTTCGAAGGAATGGAAAACTTGGCAAGAAAGCAAGGCTCAGTGCTCTGCCCTAGAGTCCACACTTCTTAAGATAGAGAGTAAGGAAGAGCTAGTAAAGACTATTTTTTTGCTCTCTCTAATGATACACTCTGCACTTTACTATGGCCTGAACAGGTCTGAACCAGAAGTCTGTTATGTAGAGGTGCAAGCAGCTTGCTTTCATGTACCTCTCTCCTTTTCCAAATCATAGCCCGTAATGACTGAAGCAGGGATGTGATTCACAGGCTTTGCGTTTGTTTCCATACAGGGCTTCGCAATGCAATCAGCGCAGTCTTATACTTCTGACTCCTTCTGGATCGGGCTGTCTCGCAACGGAACTGAGGGGCCCTGGCTGTGGGAGGATGGATCGGCTTTCTCCCCTGAGCTGTAAGTCGCTGCACAGACAGGAGCAGACCATGTCCAGGTGTATTTGTTATGAGGCAGAAGCAGCAACCTTTAACTGCCACTCAGTAGTCACCTGTCCCTCCGCCTGCTTGCCAGCAGGCAGGTTACCCATCACTCACTCACTTATCAACCTAGGCAAGACCCACCAGCGAGCTGGTGTGCTATTGTGGGTCAAATGGGTGGCAGCAGTCAGGAATCGTGCTATCAGCCTGTGACTTTTGCCATGGGATGATGAATATCTCTGCTATTTTTTTCACAGGTTTCAGATCCAACGAGCCAGCTCAAGTCCTTTCTTAGATTGTGTGTGGCTTCAAGGTGCAAACATAGACACTGCACGGTGTGGCGAGTACAAGTTTTACATTTGTGAGAAAGTGGTGGATCCTGTGGTGGTGGAGCAAGTGAGCTACTTGGACAGGAACTAGTGTGCAGAGCTCTGCAGAGAGCCCCGTCCTGGGATACACCATTGTGTTCATGTAACATCCGGGATAATCTAAGCTTAACTTGCCCTCTGGTGATGCACATCAGCCAGAGTCCTTGGGTTTTTTCTTCAACAGCTTTGTTTCCTCTTTCTTCTTTCAGTCCTTGTGTTCTTGTGTAACCACTTCTATCCACTTCTCATATTTTTTTTTCCAAATGAAACAAAATATATGATTCCAGAACTCTATTTTAAAGGTTCGTACCTATTTCCCAGAAACAGGAATTGATGACTGTTTGTAAGACCAATGCATCATGTTTTCAAAATCCATCCATTAAGTATCCACAGATGTGAGCTCCCAATTGACAATAAATTTCCAAATATTTGATTTATGGTCACTCCTCACCTACTGATAGCTAGAAAGTGCAACAGATCAGAGCCTGCATAAAAAGGCAATAATATTTGTAGTTCTCCTAGTTAGAGAAAAAAGCTTTCAAATGGGATTGCATGTCCTCCTGTGGGCTCAAAAAACAGAAGGCAAATACAGAACACATCTTTAGTAAGGAAAGTCAGCAATATTTCATGCCCAGGAATACCAGTACAGCTGCTAGTGGATTGTTCTGCTGCTGCATTAGACATTAGGGGGGGAACGTGCATTCGTCTAGGACATCTGTCTTGATAATTTTCCATGTCATACCTGATCCAGATCGTTGATTACATTTTCCATTCTGTTTCAGAATTTCACAACTGGAATAAGTATTGCTGCTACCGACTTTTTCTGTAGTGTGGCTTTTTAGTAAGTCACTGCACAGTAGGCTCAGCAACCATCAAATACAGGGCCTTTAATGATGCAAAAACCTCCTGCCACTTTGCTGCTGTTTAGAAGGCTGTTCAAAGAGAAGACTGCATCAGAGAGAGCATCTCTTTTCTATGGCACTAGAAAACAATAGAGATCTTTGAAATCTCACAGGAACAGTCAAGTTTATCTTTAGGACTTTTGTTCCTCTGTGTGTTTTGTACTAACTTGAGCCATTCACTGAAAATTGAACTGTAAGTTGGGAAAGGTGGAGGTATTTAGGCAAGCCTCTAATTATGTTTATTTCAGATATAAAGCTGTGCATCCGAAGTCTCCAGTAGCAACAGCCAACAAGTGTGCTGTATCCCTCACTAAATTAGTTTTTTAGCAATATGGCAATTATCTTAATTATGGATATGAAGAAGTAATTTAGAGGAGCAGGGACAACAGAGAGTGGCTTGCCACACAACTATCTTGTAGTCTGGAAATCCTGCATTTTCTAAGTCTAAGCATCAGACCTCAGCAGCTGTGGAGATACTACCTGGGATCCCAGCACTGACTGGTCTACAGGGGATGCAGGTACGATGTGAATGGTGTGAGGGGTAACACAAACAAGGTTGTTATGCTGACACATGCAGGGCATGAGGGGAGGCCCTGGCTTATAATCCTTGATAATAGAAGAGGATCTTAAAGATCACACCTTGAGGAAGCAGGAGAGCCCTCACTGCAGGGGCTGGTGTGAGGAGGAGCCGGTGAAGAGCTGAAACACTGAGTGAAACTGATGTGAGGGAACGGGTGTGATTGATGGGCATGGAGTCAGCAGACCAGTGAGGGGGGCAATGGTTGATTGTAGAAGCCTGGCTGAGGGAAAAGTGTTGTGTGTGAAAAGCACTGGCATTATGGACTATTGCTGGGAGTCAAATGCTGCAGAAAATGAAGGAAGGAAATGTTGAATGAGTCTGCTGTTCTGTACTGCATTTGGGAGGATAATCCATTAGCCTGTCTGGTCCCCATGTCTGGGGCATGAAGCATTGGTCCCCATGCCTGGCTGCTGAATATCCACAAGCTCAGGAACTTATAAAACAAGGAGTAAGTTCCTGGTCCTCATTGCTGTCTGGATTTTTTTAATTTTATACCACATCTTCATGCCTCAATGACTCATAATTACGACCACTGCACAATGAGCCAGGTTACACAGAATACAAGAGTACATGGCATCCAGTAATTGCCCTGAGATGCGCAGTGTAAAGCCTGTTACAGTATTTGTTTGAGTAATACCTAAGCCTGAGCTTCCTTGATATGTAGCATAAATCAGTTTGTGTATTTTGGCTTAAACCAGGAGAGAAAAATTTAGCCTTATATGTAAGATGATCACTTAAGTCACAATACAATAATTATTTTAACAGATGTTGTGTCTTTTGTTTATATGAGGTTAAAATGTTCAGAACTTTGAAGCAATCTCAAACTAAGCAATTTCATGCACATATCTTCTGCACTTTACCCTTTCACTTAACCAGCTACACACATCGAACCATCTTCTAAAACACTCTGTGCATTTTTAAGGAAATTCTCTTAACTCCCTTTGAAATGTCCTCTTCAAAAATCTTTCTCAGATTGCTCAGGGTCCATTAAACTAGTTGGCTCACAAGAGTCTGTTCTGCACTGCTGAGTAAAAGGAATATTCTCAGTAAGCGACGAGTTAGAGAAACAGTCTTTCCACTTAGCTTTGCAAGTCATGCTAACCATTGCATTTTGCACAGCTACCTGTCAAGTCTGGTCCTTCAAAATTACCGCAACGTCAATGATAATTTGTCTTAAGAGCAATGTCATATCTAATGTCATTTGGCTTCAGAAAGCATTTAAAATTGACAAAGTTCAAAAGGCAGCATGCAATCATACCTTTAATCGAATGAACTGAGTAATTTCAAGCCGTACAGTGCTCATATGCAAATCTTTAGGTTTTGTTGCACACTGAGAAAGGCAAAGGGTGAACATTTTTTTTTTAACAGCCACCACTAGATTAGTAATTAGTTGCTGTCTGTTGTTGCCATAATGTTTTAGTCACACAGCCAGTTCTGTGTTCTTGATGTTAATGTTGTTCACAGTGATAAAAAAATCTTGAGTCTATAGTTAGCCTTTTCAATTCAACACAATGTCCATTAAAATTGGAGTATAAGCATTGTGCCCTGAAATACCAGGGCCTGAGCAGTGAGGCCCTGAACCAAAGTTGACCTCTAGGTGAACCTCACAACCTAACAATATACCCAATATGTATAATATTGATCACATATGCAATGTATTACCTTATGAATATATGCCAGTTTATAAAAGCTTTTGTTGTAACGCTTATAGAGCATTGCTGTAATGCTCGCTATAAAATAATAGCTGTGTAAGAGTAGCCCTGCTTGCCAAAGAGAGATATACCTACCTCAAACTGACAAACAGACCTCTACATGACAGAACGTAGCAGGGCGGTGATGGGCTTTGTTGAGAGATGCATAATCAAAGATAACCAGATACCTTTGCTTCTTAATTTTTTTTTGGGTTCTGGCCAAGCATGGGAAAAAGTTAACAAGGAAAAAAACTACACCAGATATTTTTTTGCAGCTTAAGATACAAAGCTGTTTATTTAACTGTATAAAAGCAGGGACTGTTTGCAGGGAAATTTGGAAGCCTCATCTCTACAGTGGATGCACTGTAAAGAGATTTCCAGTTGCTGGGAAGGGTTCGCCAAATCCTCGCTGCAACCGGGCTCCCCAGTGACTGTGGATCTGGATGATGGTAACGTACTATTAGGGCACTTGGTGATGTACCTTTCTTAATCACTGTCACTAACTCTATGTAGTAATGATTAGGTACATCACCTTATTTTATGTGTGCTATAGTAGTTTGCTTATGGTTTTGCTGCTTTACTGTATCTTGCTTTAATTCATTTTCACTGTATTATTTTCCTCATTATTTTATCACTTTAAACATAAGTAAAAAGAGGTTGGTGTTTTTTTTTTTTTTAGGGGTTTTTTTTTTGTTTTTTTTTTTTTTTTTTTTT
>NW_010129331.1:0-5357 GCF_000699245.1 Pterocles gutturalis | reverse complement strand
TTTTTTTAATTTGGTGCCTGTGTCCTTTGTGCTAACCCGGTTGATTGGCAAAACATGCCCATGCCACATTGTTACAAAACAAGCCTTCGGATCACAAGCTGCTCTCAGGGCTTTATGGAAAATAATTTCCCTGCTGTTCCCAACATAAGTATTCATCTCAATTGATCTGCCAAACTCATGAACATTTTTCTTCATAGTGTCTGTGTTTTAAAACAAACTGTTCTGCTCACTTGGTTTTCTTACACTGCTTTCACTTACTTCATATTGACATATAGCTGCACAAGTAGCTAATTTCTCACCAAAGCTCAGAGATACAACCTTGAATGGAGCGTCACAGCTTTACTTTTTCATTATTTTTCTTCTCTGCTTTGTCATGCTCTTTAACCTTGGTGTTAGTCAGTAAACCACCTGCATCATAAAAACTTGAACAAATCCAAGTGGGGAAAAATGTTCTTGCAGCAAGATCCCAATACTCATAATTAGCAGAGAAAATAGATGTATCTCTGATTTCATGTGGATACAGAATCTGCTGTCTTTAAACAGTCGGCCTCGCAAACTATACTGTCATTTTTCAGGTTGCACAGCCACATGATATATGGAAAATGCTGCTAAATCACCTCTGCTGAGGACTGCTGAGACAACAGGCAAACGAGGAGAGAAGAACAATGATTTACTGAACATATCACAGTAAATGCAGCTGCATATTGGGTGCTTGAGTGAAATATTTAAGTTTTCTGAGGTTTTCGGTTTTGTTTAAAATGAGTGTTCGTGTCCTAGACCAAAAGTTGAAGCTAAAGCCATGAGAGATGGTCAAGAGCATTTTTTTCTGTGCACTTGGAATTCTGCAGACAGAGTCAGGATTTTAGGAATCTGCATTTATCCTATGCATTCAAGCTTGTTTAGTCTAATCTCTTGCCCTCTCTCTAATCTTTGATTCTCTTTCCACCACCATCTCATCCTTAGCCCTCTTGGATAAAAGAACTAGTTTTAATGCTAAAAAGAGAAGTAAAAAAGGAAATGTTACTCATCCTCCAGTTCTTTGGTTATAGTCATGTGTGGATTATTCCTTTTGCTAAATTAAGATTCCCATCTTGTAAATTTAGCAAAAAGAAACTTGTGATTTTACATTTAAAAGCTAAAATGCGGAGCTTGTCTAAGTGCTTCCAGAGAAGCCTATTTCTGTTTCAAAAATTCAGAGTCAGTGGTTTGCAATCACACAAATGCCTGCTATCCTGAAAACTTACCTACCCTACCTGCTCCTCCTTTTGTTCTGATTTGAAGTATTAAGAATTGTGAAATATTATTTGGCAGAGAAAGACCACATAAGTCTGATTAAACCATCAGCAGCAAAGCCAGTATTTCCTCCCTATCCAGTGTTTCCTCTATTATATTCCTCTCTCATTCTTTAGATTTATTTGGCTTTTTTTTTCCCAGAAGAACATAGCTAGTAGCAGTGGGAACCTGAAACAAACAGACGCAAGTGACATATGGAATTGGAGTCCTCAGAACACACTTAAATGTACAAGATGTACAGGTGGCCTTTGTGGGTGAAACATTTCCTGGAGATGGACAGTCAAATGACCACACTGAAGTAATATTTACTGCTATTTGTAATGTCAAGTTAAGTTGAAGGCTTGTCATAGCAGAAATTGTGGTGCAGATATTTAGTAAGAATTGTATAGCTGGAAAGCAGTATTTTGTAGGGGAAAGTAAACAATTGACATCGACTTGCCCATGTTATGATGACAGAGGTATTATGCACTTAAAAAATCTGCATTTTGAAGCATAATATTACAATGTCACACATTCATAGACTAAGATGTGTCATTGTTGAATGCGTTGGTTCCAGTTGCATTCCTATACAAAATGCATATAGAAACATGCATCAAATTTCTGGTGGACTTAATGTCTTTAGTGTCACAAAAATGCATCAAAATGCCTTTTCCAATTTGTCCACTCAACTCAATTTTCCAACATGAAGATCTCAGAGTCACTTTCAAAGATTAAACAATAACAAGGGGATTTTTGTTCAGTGTTCCTACTAAAAAATGGCAAGCACTATTAAATTGAGCACCTTGTTTGAACATGGCCACATTGGTATCACACAGAGATTTTATTCACTAGTGTCTAATATTTGAGCTCTTGAAAAAAAACACAGAACCACTAAATGGTTGAGGTTGGCAGGGACCTCAGATCGGAGGACTGGAACAGCTCTCCTATGAAGAAAGGCTGAGATGATTGGGGTTGTTCAGCCTGGAGAAGAGAAGGCTCTGGGGAGATCTTGTGGCTTTTCAATATGCAAAGGGAGCTTTTAAGAAAGACTTATAAGAAAGGCTTATAGGAGAGGTTTTAACAGGGCCTGTAGTGACAGGACAAGAGGCAACGGTTTTAAATTAAAAGAGGGTAGATTTAGATTAGACATAAGAAATTTTTTATGTTGGGGGTGGTGAGACACTGGAACATGTTGCCCAGAGAAGTTGTGGATGTCCCCTTCCTGGAAGTGTCCAAGGTCAGTTGGATGGGCTTTGAGCAACCTGATCTAGTGAAAGATGTCTCTGCTCAGGGCAGGGGGGTTGGACTAGATGGTCCCTTCCAGCCCAAACATTCTGTGGTTCTATGACCTCTGGATCATCTGCCCCAACCCCTCTGCTCAGGCAATGTCACTTAGAAACAGTTGTCTAGGACTATGTCCATTTTGCTTTTGAATATCTCCATGCAGGAAGACTCCACAACCTCTCTGGGCAACCAGTACCAATGTTTGGTCACCCTCACCATAAAAAAGTGTTTCCTGATGTTCAGAGGGAGCATCCTCTTTTTGAGTTTGTGCCCACTGCCTCTGGTCCTGTCACTGGGTGCCACTGAAAAGGGCCTGGCTCCATCCTCTTTGTACCTTCCCTTCAGTTGTTTATATAGATTAATAAGTTCCCCTCCAAACCTTCTCTTCTCCAGGCTAGACCATCCCAGCTCTCAGCCTTTCTTCATAGGAGAGGTGCTTCAGTCCTTTCATCATCTTTTATTGCGCTTCATTGGACCCTCTCCAGTATGTCCATGTCTCTCTTGTACTGGGGAGCCCAGCACTGGACCCAGCACTCCAGCTATGGCCTCACCAGTGTGGAGTAGTTAACACACTGGCAACAGTCCTCCTAATGCAGCCCAGGATACCATAAGCCTTCTTTGCCACAAGTGCATATTGTTGGCTTATGATCGATTTGGTGTCCACCAGAACCCTGGGTTCTTTTCTCAAAAGCTCCTCTCTGTCTGGTCAGCCTCCAACATGTACTGGTTCATGGGGTTGTTCCTCTCCAGTTGCAGGACTTGTCCTTATTGAACTTGATGAGGTTCCTGTTAGCCCATTTCTCCAGCCTGTTGAGGTCCCTCTGGATGGCAGCACAATCCTCTGGTGTATCAGCCACTTCTCCCAGTTTTGTGTCCTTAGCAAACTCTGCCCTATCATCCAGACTATTAATAAAGATGTTGAACCAGGTCAGATGCAGTGTTGGTCCCTGGGGTACACTGCTACTGACTGGCTCCAGCTGTAGACTTCATGCTTAAGCTCATTATTTAATCTGATATAACATATAACACCCTTGTTTAATCTGATATAAGGCCTAACACATAGATTTCAGGCTGTGTGAACAGTAGTTTTACTTACTATTGTTGTTACTGTTTGCACCACCCATCAAGCACGATTTCTCCTTTAGTCCTTGCAAGTTTTCATTATGTGCTGCAGGTGCCTTAGAACTTCTGAGACCTGGAGTTTATAAAGATATTCTTCATAAGACAAAAAAGCTGTGATGATGCTACAGTGTCACATATTTTGAGGAGATTAGCAGATAAGAAAATGATGGATAAAGAGATTTCCAAATTTTAAATGTAGCTTAATTACCATGCCATTGCAGGCCACTTGATACCCTAATAAAAGGCTAAAATAATGCAAAAATATATGCTTACCTAGGACTGTCATTCCTATGGTGAGGGCCAGGTGTAGTGCAAACAAAGTGAAGATAGCTGGCCACCATATAGCAAAGGGAAGAGAGTGCCCTGGGAGAAATCAACAATTTATCTGAGGGTAGGCACCCTGTTCAGCAGCACTCCCAGCCCTCCACCCCTCCATGAAGGGCCATCTGGTGACTCTCGAAGGAGTACCCCTTCCAGGCTGTATTATATTTTAAGGATGAACTCAAATGCAAGTTAAGAAAGACCTGGGTGTCCTGGTGGATGAGAAGTTGGACATGAGCCAGCAATGTGCGCTTGCAGCCCAGAAAGCCAACCGTGTCCTGGGCTGCATCAAAAGAAGCATGGTCAGCAGGTCAGGGGATGTGATTCTGCCCCTCTGCTCTGCTGAGACCACACCTGGAATACTGCATCCAGTTCTGGAGCCCTCAGCACAGGAAGGACATGGACCTGTTGGAGCGGGTCCAGGGGAGGGCCACGAAGATGATCAGAGGCTGGAACAACTCCCATAGGAGGACAGGCTGAGAGAGGTGGGGCTGTTCATCATGGAGAAGACTCTGAGGAGACCTGATTGCGGCCTTTCAGTACCTAAAGGGGGCTTATAAGAAAGATGGGGATAAACTTAATAGGGCTTGTAGCAACAGGACAAGGGGTAATGGTTTTAAACTAAAAGAGGAGAGGTTTAGACTAGCTATAAGGAAGAAATATTTTATGCTTAGGGTGGTGAAACACTGGAACAGGTTGCCCGGGGAGGTGGTAGATGCCCCGTCCTTGGAAACACTCAAGGTCAGGTTGGATGGGGCTCTGGGCAACCTGATCTAGTGGAAGATGTCCCTGCTTACTGCAGGGGGGTTGGACTAGATGACCTCCATGGTCCCTTCCAGCTCAAAGTATTCTATGATTCTAAGACGTGGTGCCTGTGTTGAAGAGGTCTGTTTGAAAGGAGACACTGGACATGGTTTAAATGGAACAGGTGGGGAATGCCTTTCCTTGACAAATTATGAAACATTGTAGTGATCTTTTGACTTAGAAGCAGATGACACTTCTGTTCTCCTTTGGCAGTACTGTATTACTCTGCTCTGTCGGAACAGAGTGAGGAAGTGTTTGCATACCATCTTACACTTTGCACAAATCCTTCCTGCTCTCAGGGCACACAGTGCTCAGGCTGCTTGTCAGCTCCAGGTAGAAACCCCAGTTCAGGAAAATTCTGGAGTCCAAAATAACCAGTGAGGTTTCTGTGGATTCAAAAGCTCCTGAGACTTACCATCATCGTCATGGCAGTGGAGCTGAAGATATATTTAACTCAAGACTGGATGCTCTCTTGGAGTACATGGTTTAGCCCAGCCGGAGGTATGGGACATGAAGAAGGGAAACGACATGACCCATGCATTCAGGCCCAGCAT
>NW_010129330.1:0-1389 GCF_000699245.1 Pterocles gutturalis | reverse complement strand
TGCTGTCTCATGTTCTGCTGAATGTCTCCCAAAATGCCATCTCCTTTTCTGTGGATCTGCTTCCTAGACAGCCAAACCCCAGCCTGAAGTGTCTGTATGGGAAGAGGGTGTCAAAGGTCTTGCTAAACTCCAGGTACACACATCCCCTTTCGTTCTCTTCTCCACAGTGCCTGTTGCCTCATGAGAGAGCAATGAGGTTGGCCCTTGGCTACCCTAGAGACTCAGCTGAGAAGCAGCTCCACAGAGAGGGAAATCAGCCCTGGCTGAGCTCTCCCAGCAGAGCTCCCTGGTCCTGATCTCACCGAGGACACTCAAGGGAAGGGGGAAAGCCCTCGGCTGCACTGCCTCCAGGTTGGACCTGAGCTTACGCAGACAGACATTCAGATGGGCTCAGGAACTTACACTCTGTGCACAGTCCTGGAGAGAAAAAACCCACCTCTTCAAGACCCCCCTGCAGGACAGCAGGATGTGGCCTCAAATCCATTGTCCCTTCCCTCCCAGTGGCAGTTGCTGGGCACTCAGACTGAGATCCCAATGCGGGACAGGAAGGAGTTTGTGGGCTGAAGGGCAGAGCAGTCACCAGCTCTTTGGCTTTCCTGTACAAGCCTTAGGGTCTGTCCTTCCACTCAGACCATGGCAACATCAGGCTTCATGTTCCCTTCACTCAGGACCTGTTCAGGGCAAGGTTTCAGCCCTTGCCTCACACAGCATTTGGTCAAAGAACAAATGCATTTGGCATTGACTTAGACATGAGCGGTGGCTGTGTCCATACCCTGCACCACCAGCTCTGCACTGGAAGCAGATCCACTGAGGGATGGCCAGCACAGGGTTGGCAGGATTCCTCCTTGCCCATAAAGCAAACCCCATCCTTTTGAACTCTGTGTGGCTGGGGAGAGCATAAAGCAAACCCCATCCTTTTGAACTCTGTGTGGCTGGAGAGAGCAGCTGTGTCCTGGGCTCGAGAGGCAGTGAGGGGGACTGCCAGCCATGCTGAAGGTAGACAATTTCTGAGCACAAACTCTCTGGGAGGGCCAATGAAGCAGTCAAGAGCTCTGCCCCCACCTGCAGCTCTCTTGGGAAGTGCACCCAGGCCCCTCGTCCTTGCTGGTCTTCACATTCTCCTGCTTCACGCTCTGTATGAGAGGAATTTGATCCCCCTCAGAAATACACCATTCCACCGTCCCGATTTCAGTGCTCAGTGTCCTCAGCTCCCACACACTTGGCTCCGGTTTCCATCCTTGGCCTGTTCAGCAGCATGAGTTCTTTTCCCTGCTACTCCCGCCCATGCCTGGTGACTACGGCCACTAGATTGGGTGTTTGAGGGAAGAGGAATGTGGAGGAAGGTGAAAGGATGGAGAGCAGCCCTGAGGAGAAGGACTTGGGAGTGCT
>NW_010129329.1:199904-231882 GCF_000699245.1 Pterocles gutturalis | reverse complement strand
TGGGCTTCCTGTGAGTGCCGGCCCCCACCTCAGCCCTGTGCGCGATAACACGTTCATTTCCTTACAGAGATAAAACACTCGAGCACTCTGGGTTGGAGGTGACGATGCTCTTGCTGTTTTCCTGCTACAGTAGCCACATGTGATGTGAAGTTCCTCAGTGTGCTGCGTAGACGAGGGGAACAGAGTGCAAATGACAACTTCATGGTTGGTCTGGGCTGCTGGCTTGCACTTTGTAATGTGTGTGCCTTTCTACAGACTTAGTGGTGCAAAGGGGAAAGCAGCCCATGAAGAAGGTAATTTCTGTGGCAGTTGGGTTTGTTCGTCTGTACGGAGCAAGCAGAAAACCCTCCAAGAAAGCTCCAAGAAAAATGTTTACCTGTACTGAGAGGGTAATGGTGCAGGATGGTAGTTTGCCACAGCTCTAGCAACTTGGGGGCACATCAAACACTTACATCTATTAATGCCAGGAAAAGCTGAGGGAGCTTCGTGCACGCTAGCAGGTCAGTCATACTGGACATCTCTATATAGCAGCTTAACTAATATGTGTGATTTTTGTCAGTTACTATACCTAAGTCCTTACTAGCATGAAAAGCACAAGTTCATGTTATAAGGTGTCTATCTGACCCCTTACGTAGTAAGTAATAACTACAATTTAAAGCCGAGTTTTGGAAGGCATATATGGCATTGCCTTTCACAGTATAAATCAAGCCTGTAACTTGTGTTACAGGTACTTGATGTAGCTTTACATTTGATACCCATTTTAAGAGTTACTGCTTTCAGAATATTTTTACCATTTGAAAAGTCTACAGGAAAAAAAAGAAAAAACAACCTGCTGCTTAAAAACAGGAAAGGGAAACATTTAAGACTTCAGCCAGAATACCTTTAATTTTAAAGTAATTCAACACAGTTATTTGTGGCTTTAGATTCTTTGGACTTAAATTTAGCTATAATACACGTTTAGCCCTAATGTTAGCCCTGTGAGACTTGCGCTTATTCACGTTGAACTTCTTCAGTCTAAGAAGATTCAAGGTCAAATGAAATCTGACCCTTTCAGAGCAATTTACGTCTTTACAGTGCTTCTCACTGGCTAAATTAATTTGGTTTGTTTACACTGGTTTTCAAGTTCAAAAATGAAACTTCAGAAGAAGACAGTTAACCAGTGGAACAGATTACCAACAGGGTGGTGTGAATTTTCCATTACTTTAAGTCTAAAACAAGTAAGCATGTTTCTCTAGAAAAAATGCAGGTGGGTGTGTTGAAGAAATCCAAATGAATTGTGGTCTGTCTCATGCAGTAGGTACTTCAGAGGATAATGACTGCTCTTGGTGCCCCAGAATAGACTGGAGCTCAGGAAGGCACTTGCTTTTTAGGGTAGGTAACTCTCGATCTGCCTGCTGAAAGGACCTAGTACTATAAGAAAGGGCACTATAAGAAAGAGAACAATGCACTGTGAGGACTGTCCATTTGTTTCAGTATGGCAAACAGTGATATTCATTCCCTCTAGAGCGTGTTCAGCGAAGAAAGGGCACTATAAGAAAGAGAACAATATAAGAAAGAGAACAATACACTGTGAGGACTGTTTCAGTACGGCAATTCATTCCCTCTAGAGCGTGTTCAGCAGTGGTTGGTGCAGTTTGACCTATATTGTGTTACCTTTGGTTTAAGACCCCGTTTTTGAGGACCTCTCTGCACGAGAGTTACATATATTTATATCGTAATATAAAGAAATAAACTTCTTCATGTAATTTTTTTGAAAAGATTGGTCAAAGATATTTTTATACCAAGTTTCTAGCTTTCCCCGTCTAAGCTCAAGCGTGTCAAATTGATTAGTTATTATTACAGTGTTTAAATCATACAGCTTTTAAGTAGACATTAAATAAGCTAGCTCTTAGTGGATGATTCATGAAGCAGGGTGGTATAGTAGTTGAAGCTGAGTCAGGAAGGCTTTGTTCAATATTTGACCTCAGGCCTACTGAGTAAAGTCAGGCAGTTAATTCTCTTCTTATCCTGGCTTCGTCAGATCAGTGGTTTTACAGACCTTTTTTGGACTTGAAATGTTTGCAGCAAAATGATGTCTGAGAGCTGTTAAAATTGTATAATATAAACCTGTGGAAGTACAGCCTGTGTACAGATCTGGTTTGCATGGTATCTCTTGTGCTAGTGTTATAGAGCAGCAGACTATAATTAAGGCCATTCTAAAGTGCATATTTTTTGTTTGTTTTTTTCTCGTAGAGTATAATCCTCCCTCCCAGAAAAATGGCTTTCTGTTTTCAAATTTGAGTGAGAGAATGAGGAAATGAAGAGCCTCTGCAGATAACGAGCTAGAATGTATCACAATGGAGTGCGATCTCCAACAGGGAGAACTAGAGGAAATGGCACTAGCTCAGAGCCTACAAAGACCCCCTGGGGACCTCATAGCAGCCACACAAACTTACTTAGAATTGGTCACGGTTCACTTTTCAACTTCATGTATTTAAAGCATGATTTCCTACATTTTGTCATCTTCGGATACGTTCAAGCACAAGAGTTCTAGAACATTTACTTTGTCGATACCAGACACAAGACTTTCCCCCCTCAAATATAAATGCTTTTACATCTGACTAAATGGAGAGCCACAGTTTAGAGAAATAAGAAACCAGAAACATGCAAAGAAAGTGACTGCAGTTGGAGGGAATTAACTTGGGCTATTATTTCATCCAGTGAGTTTAGTTCCTTTTAGAGGGATATGCAATCAGAGGCAAAAAAACCCCAGGCTACCGCTGAAAAGTGCAAAGAAAACTATACATTGAACTATGGTCAGAATGCAGGCTCAGAACCTTACAAGATGTTCGTTACCTGGAAGAAAAGCAACATGTGATCCAGAATGCAAACCCATAAGTGTTTCTGGCAAAGGACAGTGTATTATGTTTAGCTAGAATGTCCCAGCAGTGTTATTCTGAAATGAAAATTCCAAAGCAGAATTTATGATTTTCAGTAGAATCCTTTTTAAAAGCATAAAACACACATGCATGCTGATGCTGAGGGGCAGTTTCTCAGTAGGAGCAGAAAAACAAGTCACTGTTTGGAGAATGTGCGCAGATCAGAAGTGTCTGACTTGGGTGTATGTGAGCTACATCTTACAAGAGAAGCCATCGAATCACAACAGTGCAGCTCTCCTTATTAAATCAGCCCAAGAAGCATTTTAAATTGAAGTCATCATGCTTTGAGCCTGCCTCCGGTGCTTTCCTTAACGTGAGTTTTGTACATGGGATTGGTTCTCTAACTCAGTCGTATAAGTGTTTCCCTTAACTTGGAGTCTGAGAATTAACATTAACCACTTGCCATCAAAGCAAAATCACTGGGACTCCTGTCTCTCTCAGTAAAGAAGCTTGAAACTACAACCTCAATGCACTGCAAAGTTTCAGCAAGTAGCATAATCAAACTGTTTTGAGAGGGGATGATCTGTAGGTCTTGAGTGACTAGTGGTAGCATTGTTCAACCTGAGCAGTGACTGAAATGAAGAGGCCAGACTGATATCTTTCTCTAGGGAATTTCTGGATCATCCGAAGTTAGTTTTGTCTTCTCACCAGAGTGCCGTACCCTCAGGTAAGACTACTTGTATGAATAGGTACTGCATGAGGTAACATAATGAAGTTCATGTTGGAGAGACTGGTTTTAGTCTGCTGGCTGGGAAAATGAGAATTTCCAATAGGTGGTTCATTTTTCTTGTATGTGTGAGCAACATCAAGTAACCAGTTTTATTCACTTTTAGAATACTACCCATTAAACAGAGCTACTGTGTATTTTACAGCTTATGAGAAAGTCTTGTCAGAAAAAGCAGAGTATTTTGGCTGTGTTTCTATTCCTTGTTAGGAAGTATTTTAAAAAGAGTAAATGGGCTAAAAGTAGTGTACTGAACAATTGAGAAGTGAATTAAAATGGCTTCACATTTTTTAAAAAATACCCATTTTCGTCAAATTTTCATGAATGGATCTAATGCTTACAGAACTTCTCACTGAACTGGTGTTTGTTGATTATATAAGTTTTTCTGGACCTTGGTTTAAACATCAAGTCAGATCTCCATGGGCTTCAGAATACTTTTCTGTGCAACTGGTGAATTAAGTGCTGAAATATTAAAGGAATAAGCATATGCTTTCTCTTGATAATGATAGTGACCAAAATTACAGTGGAAACATTCATTTTGTTGTACAGCTGCCTAGCCATTGAAATGGGCTCTCAGTGGGACACTCTTTGCCTTTTCTGCAGTGATCAAACTGAAGTTAGTGTCCCCATAGTAAATCGGATATTTGAATGCAAAGTTTGGTTTAAGCTGGTGGAGGATGCTTCTTCCCAGTAGCAACAAGTCTATTTGTGTTAAAAAGTAACAACCTGTAGCTAAAGGAGGCAAATTCAAAGCTTTGATAGGTAGTTCATCAATTACAGTCCTGCAGTAGGAAAGCTAGCAGAAGGGAAGATGGGTGTCTAAATGCAGGACAGTCACAAATGTGGCCGGATGACTAGGACAGAGCAACTCTCAGCCTGGCTGGCGTTGAACCTGCCAGCACTGGGCTGTGCCAAAGTGTCCACAACTCCCCTCCAAGAGCCTCGGTCCCAGTCAGGCTGTGTGCAGGTGCTGGCTTTTGGTGGCCTCAGCTGCCACAGCAGCTCTTCTGTGTCCCCGCTGTGGAGAAGGTGGTGGCTGCACTGAATCGTGGTGCGGGCTGGGGCTAACGCAGCTGTGAGGAGCTAGAGGAAGCCTGCCCCTCTGTAGTGAGGCTCCAAGGGAGGGTGCAGGAAAAAAGCATTTGGAAATTTGGCATTTAACCTGTTTGGGGTTTATAATAGATATGTATTTGACTGCAGAAGAGCCAGTCTTTTGATTTTGCTTTTTTTTTGTTTGATTTGAATGTGATGAGACCTGAAAACATGTATGGAAAATATGAGCCCCTTCTGGAGGGAATGTACAGAAATACTACTGGTGTGTACCTCAGCACTCTTCTGCTGCCCTCCACTCCTCTTACACATCCACATTACGTATTCTCTTAAACAGGTAAAGATTTGTCAGTTTAATGAGTCTGACAAAAATTCTGCAGTGAAATTAAAAATAAAAGCCAATTTTTTCAATAATTAATCACAAGAAACACTGGCATTGAGAAGACCTTTCTCAACTAAAGAGAAATGTCTAACACAGTTTTCACAAATGCTGAGACAAACACTTGGCAGTGACTGGAATCAAAAAGACAGACCTACTAGCATAAAGAACATATTTTTGCTGCAATATACTTTTATTTTAAATTTCAAACATTTTTCCATTACATTCATGTTGATTAAACACTCTGGAATATTTTTGTCAGGTTTTCCAGCATTGTTGAACTGAGTTAAAATGTAATTGACTTAAAACAAATAGAACAAAACCCTCATCTAATAAATGTCAGTTTCATGCTGACTGGAAAGAAAACACAGTGTTCCTGCCCTGTGACCCCGCTGCTTGTGTTAAAGCACAAAGTCTCCAATCATACAAATGGAACATAAAACCTTTCACTATTCACTTCTTTCTCTGTGTAACCAAGCAAGTATGTGCTAGTGTGAGCAATATAAGAAGCTGGCTTTTTATTTATGTAGAAATTTTATCGTGCACCTCACTGAGTAGCCTGGAACAGGCTCCGCTGAAGATAGGACTCAACTGATGAGCACCACGGGCCAGATCCTATAGAGTCACTGATGCTAAAGATTGGTTTGGACTGAGCTGCCTGAGGGCGTGTCTGTGTGGAGCATGGGGCAGACATCTCTGCGCTGATAATGATGAGCTGCAGCTCGTGAGCTGACAGTGGTCTGCCAGCCTGGGTGTGGAGCCATGTCCTGTCTTGTCAGCCCTGCTCAGAGCTGTGCAGCCCTTCTGCAGAGCACACCTGAGCTTCTCACACAACACTGACAGCTGTCATACTCTTTAGAAAACAGCCAGGAAGGGCCATGATAGCAATGTTGTGAGAGATGAGCTGTGTCTGGCGTGGCTGTGGGAGATCCAGCACATACTGTCCTTTACAGGGAATGTGCACTCTGACATACACTGGCACGACGGCTGTAAGGGCAGGGATGGGCAATGCCTCTTCTTGACTCTTGTTTCTTCGTTGGAAAGTGTATCTGAGTATTCTGCTTAGTTAAAGTTGACCTTTGGAGACTGAGTGGTTGCAAAGAAATCCAGAAAGAGGAGTTGGTTGAAGCTATATTTAAGCATTTCAATAGCATACTGATGAGTAGAAGGTGAAAGCCCAGATTTGTAAGCAAGGGTTCAACAAATGAAATTTGCAGTGTGATTATCTGCTGTTCTTGGGTTTAACCTCCTTCTCCAGAATCCTTGGTGTGTGAGTTGCAGTGGCAGGCAGGTTAGTTTGCCTCCTTGCTGTCATTAAGGAATGTGTCAGTATTGTAGGTATTCCACTGTGTGCTTTTCTAATTTTCCTTTCAATGTAACTCATTGCTTCCAAGCAAAAGCTAACGACCTTCAGTTGTGCGCTTTGCCTTGTTGTGCGCTTTCTCCTGTGCTTTGTACTTTCTATTTAGACAATAAAAGGACCAAAGGGAAAACAATGTTTCTTTATGTTAGAAGTACAGCGGCCTCACATGTCAATATTTCTTTTCCCCCTATGCACTCTGACTTCGTTTATTTTTTTAAACACTTTGGCTTCTTTTGAGGAGGCTTGAGTTCCAGAGCAAACCAGTTTGCACAATGTGCGCAGCTTCATGTTGCATTGGACTGATCGCATTTGTTATGTCTACCAGCTGATAGAGTTTTCTGAAAATATTTAGCCTGTAATGTAACCCTCCCTGGTCTTATGTTTTTATTGCAAACATGCAATTAATCACCCTAATTGTTCCAATTACCCAGAAGCCCAAGTGATTATGATAAAAAAAAAAAAATAAAGATAGTGATGGCATGGAGTGGCTGTAGAACTGAGATGAACATTCAGCACAGCCCAGGAATCTTCCACTGGTCTTTTTATGCCTGGGGAGATGTCCTGGATGTGTCTTGATGTACACGCTGTGTTTCACATAATCCAGCCTGGGTGCTACCCGTGTCTTTCAGGGAATCATTGCATGCTGCACTCCAAAATGTTGCCAGATCTGGCACTACCAGAAAATGTTAGCTAACAAATAATTGCATGAGAAAGAGTTGAGGAAATAAGCACACATTCTCTTAGAAAATTATGTTTAAGATGTCTTAGATCTGTCATTTTCACCAACAAGACCAGCATCATTCAGAGGTCAGGTATATAGGAATAATTCTAATTCTTGAAAATATTTGAAACCAAAATGCTGTTTCTGTTCTTTGTAAATTAAAAGCAGTGCAGATTTTCTCCCCTTCAAATAATTCTCATGCTAGGAGCTTGAGTCTGTAATAAGTTTAACTTGTCTGGCACATCCTCAGGCCCAGTTAAAAATCCTTGGAAATGGTTCTAAAATTAATGTCCAAAGACAAACCTGCAAGCAGTGATCCCGGTGGGTGTGGCAGGGAGAGCTCCACACTTCCAAGACTTCTGAAAAAAGTCTGCAATGACTCTGACCAGCTCTGGGGAAAATAAAGCCATAGTCTGAATTTCTTGTTTAGAAGGAAATGGTGTTTTAATGTTCCAGAAAAGTGCAAGCCACATGCTTTTGTTTTGCTACTGAGAGGCTATTACAATAGGAGTTTACGATGTTCTCTAATAAACAGAAATGTTTTATTTTTATATATATATTTGTGCATGTATATATACATATGAAGACGTGATTCTTCTCTCATACTAGCATTACAACACTGTTTATCTATTGTAAATCTGGGTCACTCCTGAATTACGTTACTGTGAATGCAGATGGAGCTTGGACTACACCATGGGCCTGAAATGCTGTTTTCTAATAGGATTAGTGAGTCATTTGTGTCCAGATGTGGATTTGTTTGGGAGAAGGGATGGGGGGCAGGGACGAGATGGGGAGGGAGGTTTTGTCCTGACTTCTGATCCCCGCATGGGGAATTTTCGGCACTTGGTTGCCTGTCCTTGCAACTCTTCCCCAAGCCTAGGGAGCTGGAGAGGTCCAGGGCAGCTCCTGGGAGTGAGACACTTTTCCTCTCTGTGGCTTAAGGCTAACCCAGAGAGAGGGGAGAGGTAGCCAGCACAACTGAGGTGTTTCTGTGCTAGGAGAGATTAAGCTGATTAGGACTTTTGAGTCCTCAAAGAGATGTAGGAATGGATGTAACAGAGGTTACAAAATCCTAATCACCAGGGAGCCAGCAAATGCAAAATAAATTCAGTTGCAAAAAGTAAGGAGACCCCAAGGTGTACACTGTTAGGTGGCAAAACACTATCAAGACCAAAAAGACTAAATTATTTCAATAGTAATCGGACAAAATCATGGGGAGAGGCTCACGAGGACTGTTATACACCACTATCTATCCAGGGCAGGAAGAGAGGTTATTGAACAGAAGGTTTAATTGGTGCAACCCCAGAGTTAATACTGAGAGTGCTTCTCCCTGGAACAATGGTTCCTTCAAAATCCTTCTGCTGAGCAAGTGTGGGCTGGCTAATAACCTCTGTAATTTCAATCGTTTTAACGAGGTTGGCAGAAGTCAAAGGATACAATAATCTTTATATATAGGTTTTTCTTTGCTTGAACTCTAAAGGCAGTTTCCCCCATCACTTACAGTCTAGGCTGGCTGTACAGAGCTAGCCCATCATCTGACAGAAAAATATTAACTATATTGTTACAGATATGGACATCTGTATTTTATGGGAAAAAATTAGTATGCCACCCTGTTAAGTAAATATTTACAAAGATCTGCAGCCTAGAAAATGATAAGAGGGACAAAACAAGTGCCAGTTAATTCTGTATACTTTGGATCAGATTTCAGCTATAGTCAGTGCCAATTATAAAACTGAATGGAGTGACACAGTATATTAAGGAACATATAATTTGTCATACAATGTCAACATTGCCGGTGTTCTCTATTTCTTGAGGTAGCACTTTTGAGCCAAGCCTTGTTAAGTGTCCTAAAATCTCATTTAGCACGTCAAAAAGTACTTTCATTGTTAATTCTCTGAATACAGGAGAAATAGGCCTTGTGATAGACAGCTTTTGACAGTTATAGCTGGGCTAAACTTCTTAATGGTGGGATTTAGCTTTTACAAGTATGCAGTGTCTTAAGCCAGCCCTGCTAGAAAAAGCTGTTCACTGCAGCTGTCTGACTGGAATACCATCTACTTGGAACAGAATGTATCTTCAGACTCTAACATGCTGCATTCATCACTTAATCTTAAAAAAACCCACAACAAATCATAACGAAATGGGCAGAAATTCACATTTTCTAAGAGCAGACCCAAAACCATAAACTACATTATTCTTTATTTGGTGGCTGCTAGAATTGGAGTCTTACAGTCCTAAACACATCCTAAATATTTATTTTATGCCACTTCTCTGCCCCATGTCCCAAGTAGTCCAGACACTTTTAGTATGAAGTGTGAGAAGGCAAAGCAGTTTGACACCTGAAGTGGTTTTGGTACAAAAAGCTGGGCAGCTCTGCTGTGTTGCGGGAGTAAAGCTACTCAGGACTCTCTTTTTGTGCTGTGGATAATGCATAAAAGTGGAGGCCAGCTCTGCGGCTTCAGCAATGCTCAGAGCTGGGAGGGGATAGCAGGCAGGGGCTGTAGGGCTGTATGCTGAGGATAGAGCACACTCCTCCAGGCGCTCCGTGGTGTGTCGAATGGTGTTTACTTTCTAGGAAAAGGCAGGATTTTATATTTTTGACATATTTTATTTTGAGACTTTGTGATAAGAGAGCCAGATCCAACAAAATCCGCTGCCTTCAGGGAAACAGAACTAGCAGGAGTGCTAACAAATAGCAGAGACTGGGGCTGGACCCAAGCGTCTGCACAGGTGAATTTCTCCTGTAAGCTCCAAGCCACTTCAGCTGGAACTCGTCTGGTGCTGACCTACATTACATTACATGGGAGCCCTGACATCCCCAGCTGGGGGCAAAGTGTCTGAGTCGGACTCATAGAAGCTCGTTAGCTTGTGCACCCTTTTGTTTGTCAGCTCCCTTAAAACCTTGGCCTGTCCCAGTGTTAGGTGTCATCACCTCTATGTCCCCACTCTCTGGTGTTCTGGTTCCCTTGCATCTATGAGAAAGCATCATTTGGCACCAGCGAGCACGAGGGCAGCCTCTGCTTTACTCATGCTTGTCCTTTCCGTATACCTGCCTCTTTTAATTCACGGGTGTTGCAATGTGATTTCAAGAACTCAGAACATATTCTTCCCACAAAAGCTTAGTGAAATTGGATACTTTTTTTCTTTTTAAATTAAAAAGATAAGTTGTTTTGGCTGCAGTAAAATCTAAGAACAATGTTTTACAATGAGGGAGAGATGTATGACATGCATGACTTTTCTTAGTACGCTGTTCTTACACAACTCATTAGAGGATCTAAAAGCCCATTATATTCTGGGCTAAGCCTGATTGCTATGTTTCTCCTATATAATATTTTATAAATTCCCATAAAAGAAAGAAACGCTAGACTAAATTAATGTTTTTAAGTACTAGGACTTTGCAAATGAGGAATAGGACTTTGATTAGTGCATTTTATGAAAAGTGTACTAAAATGTTATTTTACATGCTATCCTAAGTCAAGGCTTATTTTAAAAACAAGCTTTTGACAGCAAAAGTAAATTCACATGACTATCTGCATAGTGCTGGATATATTTTGTGATGATGGTTTAAATTACCATCATCTTTTCAGCACCTTATGATGCCATGAAAGAAAGCTTTCTTCACTGCTTTTCAATTAATCAAGTCTGGCATACTGAAATATCAGCCACACGTGCGAGGAAGATTTTTCTGCACAGCAGCTACCTGTAAGTGTAATCAATATTAGAAAACTCTGGGCCTCAAGTCTGCCACTCACTGTGCAAATTATTCTATTGAAGCCAACAAGTTTCTTTGCATAAAATAATTTTGTAAGCCACAGGATGAAATTCTGTAAGTTACTATTCTAACTGTGGTTTGTGCTCTCCTATCAGCTCTGAGAAAAGATAGCTAAAAATTCAGACAAAAGGAAAAAAAAACCCTCCTAACTGGCACTAAGTTTTATTTCATTTTTGAAACTTTTAAACAACCTGTTAAATGACAGTGAGCAGGAGTCGTCTTTGACATATGCTCTTTGAAATCACAACTGAAATCACAATCTTTGGTTTAAGGAATTTTTACTGAGTCTTCATTACTTTTTTAATTACTCTGTTACTTTTCTGCTGGGCTGAAAGGAAAAAGCTGATTCTAGTCAAAACACCGTAATTAAATGTTCTGTAATGCAAACTCTTGCATAGTGGGAAGACCTGGCAAGTAGAGAAACACTTCACAGCTTAATGTTTTCACTTGAGTATCTGCTTGTGTAACAGCTGTACCCAGACACTGAATGAACTCAGGCTCAGATATTGAATTTACTGCAGCTGCTGAAGTTTCTTTGAGCTTCTGACTTCATTTATATCACTGTGTAGCCCAGCCTTTATGCACATCCTGCTCATGTGCCCAGCTCTCCATCAGGTACAGTAAAAAACCAAACCAAATCAAAAACCCTTTCAGTTGGTCAAAAGTGGAGTTAGTTGTGGGCTTTTTAGAGATGATCCCTCTGGGATATTTAAGGCAAGGCAATTGCATCCCTCACTGTTACCGAGTGCTATGAAGAAACCTGGAAGCCTGAAAATGGAGGTTTGTTCCTCATCTTTGGCCATGAACACATCATTCATAAGGCACTTGTATATCGTTGTCATGGGTTATTATTTGTGTTACAGTACTGTGCAGTGAGAGCAAACTCAAGACCCCTTTTAAGTCACAGATCCAAAACCACCATCCTTTTCCTCTGAAAAAATATATAGGCAAAATGAAGAAAACCAGCAGACCACTGAAAAAAAGGGAACTGGAACTAGACAGAAATGGGATTCAAGGCCTGTAGATACAAAAAAAAAAATTTTTTTTAAATACCATATATATCTGAAGAATTGTGCTCAGTCTGGACTCGGAGCACAACTGCAAAACTTTGCAGGGACAAAGCATTATCCCTCTCCTGATTTATAAAGTGGATTTTTCTTAACAACTGAGAATTTTTCCAAGTTCTCTGTCCTGCCCTGGAGCCTAGCTGGTCTTTTGAGTATCCAGTTTGCTCTGTGTTGTTGCTTACACCAGGCTTGTTAGAGCATCTGAGTATTTCTTGTAATGCATTAAATGGTGCAGCTGGCATCAGGCACAGGTGTGTCTTCTAGTCTGTCCTTCAAGCAAAAACTCAATTTAGTGAGGTGACTATGCTTAAGCTTTTTGATTTGTCTTTTATGTGTCACCATTATTAATATGTATGTCTGTTAGAGAAGGCAAAGCTCAGAGCATCCTCTGCACTTGGGAAAATACAGGTAAAGGCTGCAGTGCTCCTTAGCTAGAGCTCCATCGAGACCACACCAACAAGGGGGTGCAGGCTGAGAGGAGCCCTGGGCCCTGGTGTGGTGCCCAGGGGAATAATGAGGCTATGCTGACATGAGAAACTTCCCAAATGGATGTGGTCATCCCAAAGTAACAGGAGGGGAGTCTCTGGAGTGCTCAGTGCCCAGGTCTGCTCGGAGCTGGATGCTGAGAGCCAATGCAGTGCATTGCCAGCCTGGATATCACCTTGGGTTTTATTCTGTATGTAGTTCCATGGAGTTTTCTTTGGGAAGAGGAGGTAAGGCTTTCTTGGTGTTGTTGATCAGTTTATTGTTTTTAATGAAAAATATTTAATTTGCCACTTTTGTTAGCATACACATGGTAGCCTGTTGTCAGCCTTGGCTAGAGAATTGGTGTTGCATTTCCATTTTGGCTTCACCCTTTCAGGTTTTCCCTCTGTGAGGCAGCTCTGTCTCTTTCCCCACCCTTTCCTCAAGCTTCTCACAGCATCACAGCCATTCGGGGCAGGGGGCTTCTGTTTGTGTCCCCACTTTTCCCTGGCTCTAAACACCAGAGCTGCATCCAAATTGCTTATCCCAAGGAGAACTGGTGCCAGTGAGGAGCCTACATTACTGAGAGGTTTCTCCTTGACTTCCAGATATGTCTTTTTCTTCTCTTTTAAGTTCTTAGCCTGTTATCGGCATTGTTATCACTTGGCGACTCTGCCAGAGCCACTGGTGTTTGTGCAGCCTTAAGCCTTGTTTATCCAGTTTATTAAACCAGTTTTACAGCTGATTCATTTCACTTTAGAGGCACAAAACTGCTGAGCATGGGGCAAATTGCCGTCTGCCATGGGGAGGGAAGCATTTTTTGCCAGCCCAGGGCTGGCTGCTCTCCCCTCTTGACACCTCCAACAGCCGATGAGGAATTACTTCTGTTGAAACTTTTGGTGAGGAAGAACGCAAGCTGGCCAAGACCACAGTATTAAAATTCTTCTTTCTTTCTTTTAAAGTATCATGAGGTAATTGCTGAATAATAAATGGTCAAGATTTTGGTTGGATTTCTTATATGAAATATTGTCTTTCCAGTGGCTCAATTTCCCCAGCACCAAACTGGGAATTGGTTCAACACTAACACAGAAGGAGAGTGTCATATTCTGAGAAATCCCCTGCAGAACCTGCCTTTTCTTTTCTGGAGGGTTGTGGCGTTGGGTGTGTTTTGTGCACATACTAAACAAACTTTAGAAAACTTGGCTTGCGACTAAAGAAACCAATCTTAGATCACAGCCCTCTGTTGCAAGTGCAGTTCTGCTGTGGAGCAGGGATCAGTCATTCAGGATGGCTCTTCAGATGCCCACTTTGTACGAATATCCTTCCTGCTGCTAATCTAGCTCTTGTATTTATAGTAATGCATAATATGGCTCTGTGTCAATTTGTTACTTTCTGGGTTTGGACAATTCCCACTCAGATCCTACATTTCTGTTTGTTCTGGCTCCCTCCAGTTGCTCTGATTGATTTTACCACTCACCTTTCTGCACCAGGATGGGTTGCTTCGAGCTTCTCCTGCCTATGAAGATCAGCTCCTCGCTAGGATGGCTCCTCTGGCATCTCCCACTCCTTCCAGCCCCTCCACATCCTGCTCTTGTTCCTCCCCCTCAAATCACTGATGCTCAGCAGCCTCTGCAGCTTTACCTTGAGCAAATCAGATTTTCTCTAAATCTGCAAACACCAGGTTTTCAGGGAGGGGATTCACTTTTCTGTTTTGGCCTTTAAAAACTATTGATCATCAGGGCCCTGACTCTGCAACCTGCATAGCAGTAGAGTCACTGTAACTTTTTTTTATCAACTTGTTCACAGTCCAAGGAGCATCTGGGAATGACTCACAGGGTGAGCCCCTGGACCCCCTCTTTATCTGTCCAGTCTGTACTGCTTGGAACTGCTTCCTCACTTGCATTACTCTTCATAGATGCAAAAACTTGCTGCTAGGGGCAAAGATTGTGGTCATATTAAATATTGCTGATAGCATCATTTGCTGACTGTTCCACAAAGGCACTGATGACGTCTGTGTGTAACTAGAAACTGCCTCGTGAGCTGGTTTGGGATGCTGAGTCCCAGCATGCAGAGTCAATCATACGTTGTGTTATTCGGCTTTAATCTTGTTAAGTAAAACTTCTAGAGGTATTTATAGCTTTATTCAGCACATAATGTTCAACAAAAGGTCACTGGGCAGCATAACGTCAGTTAAAATAATAAAGGCACTAATTAATTGACAAGATGTTTTCACTCCAATTTAATCTGCCAGAATTTAGCTCTGCCTGGAGGACATAAACTGTCTTGCCTTGCTTTTTGGTTTCCATGCCTTCCAGTTTTAGTGCTTGTAAGGCTTTCCTTAATCTAGTGCTTATTGCTAAGATAGTTTTGAGTGTGAAATTGCTGAGTGCTTATTGCTGAGGTAGTTGAGGGTGAAAACAAAAGTATCGAATGCATCTCTCACCTTTTTCAAGTTCTCTCTATTGTTTTCTCTGTTTGAAGGAGCAGAGTCTGTCAGCAGCATTTCTAAGATGCCATGTTGTATTTCTAACTATTTCAAAGGCTGTTCGGTGAGAAGAAACTTAGAATTGAGTATCACAGCACTAAAGTATCTTCAGCAATATTGTTTATCTTTCTACAACATCTCTGGAATACTTAATGCATTATTGTTTTGGCCTTAAATTAACTCACTAGACCTGAAGCAATTGCTTTTAGGATAATTTCTGACATACAGCTGTTACTATGTTGTGTTTAGATGTTGTCTAATAATATATTCCTTAAAGAAAGCCATTAGCTAGACATCAGGAACTCCCACATATCAGTTACTGTTATCCTTTTTCCCCCATCTCTCTTGGATTACATTCGATTACCTCTTGCATTACCTCCACTGCCAATCTTGTCTCTTCTCAGGAGATGACCATTCAAAATTCGCTTTTGGTGATGTTTTGGTGTACATTTGCAGGCAAGACAGGCTGTTTGCTAATGTGTGCCAGTAATTTGGGAGGTAATTAGTCTATGCTTCTCATTAGCGCAAAGCTGTGCAAGAAGCAAGGATTAATATACTAGAGGACAGGTACAGTGAGGTATGTGAGATGCTAGTTTTTCTGCCCCTGCAAAGCTAGTATTTGCAAAGGGGAGGTGGATTCTGAAAGGAATGTTGTGGCTTCATTACAGTTACCTGTTTTGCAGATCTTGTTATTTTGAATGGTGTTACTGACTTTAACTGTTCTTTTTAAGTGGGTGTTTAAAGCCATGACAAGGTAATCCAAAGTGATGGGTAGAGTGATCCTAGAGAGTGTGTGTACACATCTAGAGAAATTATTTAAAAAAGAAAACTTCTAATATCACAGTTGTTTAAATCATTAGACAAATATTACAGCTATTCTCGCACAGTGTTTTGATGTGTCACTGTGTCTTTCCCTTACTGAATGTTTAGTGAGTGAGAAAAGTGAGATATCAGAAGTGCATGCAGCTGCACAACACTGGGGAGCTACCTTGCAGACTGGCTTCTGTCCACAACCAGCAAAGTGGACATTGCCGAATGTTCCTGGGACCACTGGCCTGCAGCTCCTGCCCATGGCATCAGGAGAGTGCCAAAATCCCTCCAGGGCCAATGGGGAAGTACTGCAGAGCTGCTTTTAAATTTTTAAAATATTCATTATGTTAATAATCATTGGTTTAATTAACAATAATAATTTACATGGGGAAAAGCAATCTCTGCAAGCGTTACCCATTTTTCACTCAAACCCACACAAATCCACTGCTGTAAAGGAGGAGGCATAGTCACATTAAGAGTGTTTAGCCTTACAAGATGCTGCTTCTGCTTTGAGTAGGAGTCATGTGAATATTAAATACAATTAACATGAAGTAAATACAGTATATTGTATGGGATAAGCAAAAGCTGTAGTGCACACCATGAATGTCATGTGTTTTCCATTAGCAAAATATCTAAAAGTGAACTGGAAAATAACATTTAACAAATATTACCCTGAAATCAACCATAACTTTAATTAAATAAACATAAGCAGGCAGTTGAAAATCAGATCTGAAATCTTTAGTAATGAGCACCATAACCAGTCAGATACTGCATCAGTGTTGGTAATTCATTAACAATACTGGGAGAGATCATACAAAAATGACAGTTTCTATTTCAGAAAGGAAGCTGAGGAAATGTTAGCAAATATGTGCTGCTAGGATGGGGGTTTTATCCCCCTGTGGCAGCACAGTGACTAGAAATGAAGCTTTTTCAAAGAACCAATTGAAAATGAATCCTTGCTTGAGGCTGTGCCTCAGGCACTCAATCCAAACTCCAGCCCCCCGATATGCTTGTCCTGGCGTGCCGAGCCCTGGGTTTGGGAACGAGCCCTCCTCTGAGCTGCTGTTCCTTGTCCCTGAGCAAGGCAAATGTCTCACCAACTGCATTAATGACAAGATCCAGTAGGGAAAAAAAACCTTCCGAAAATTAAAATGTGTTTTTCTGGTTGTTAATAAGCCTCCCCCAGTGTGATGTTCAGGTGCCTCCATGTTTCTGGTATCCTCCACGCTGGCAGAGATGGGCTGTGAGCTGTGGTTTCTGTTTGCTGTGACACTGTCCCTCTGGCACAGTGAACCTTAAAAGTGTTAATAAGAAAACTCATGCTCCTACCAAATGGCATTTTTTAGAGTCCAAGGTCTGTTAACTCTTGAAAGAGCTACATTTTCTGCTGATCTACAGCTTAATCCACCAACACCTTGAGGGCAAAAAATAACCCAAAGCTGAAGCAATAATAGGAGCCTGTAGCTGGCTTCCCAGTGCAGGAAAAAAAAAAAAAAAAAAAAAAAAAAAACAAACCAAAAAACAAACAAAAAAAAAACCCACCCAAAAAACCCATAAGAAACTAGAAAGAAAATAAAAGAAGAAATAACAGTTTTAACTCATCTGACTGTGAGCAGCATACAAAAATACCAGGGAAGGTACCTGCAGTTTATAAATTATAAGTATCTGTTGCTTTTTAGAGAAGGAAAAACCCTAGGATTTAAGAACTTTAAAAGTACATGAAAAAGTGAAACCTTATTTTGTTGACATCGAGCTGTAATGTGGTGACATACACCTCCATCAGACTGTAAGCAGTATTTTTGTGCTAGGAGCTCCGTGCAGTGCTGTGAGCTGCACAACCTGGGCCATCCTGGGCTACGGGAAATAGATTGCACTGTCCCACAGAGTCCTGGCAAACCCCATGGGCAAAGCTGGTGTGAGATGGTGCAAAGCCAGTTTGACTTCCAAACAGCTTGCAGACACTTTGGGAGCAAATCCCTGGAGCTTAGGAACACTTTTGTCGAGGCTTGTCGTTCTTGTTCTCCTGGGACATGATTTCTAAAGGATCAGCTAGGAGATTTGGGGTTTTTTGGGGGAGCTGGGCAATCTGCTAAGTTGCATTAGCTGTAAAATCCCATATATAGAGTGAAAGATGTTTAACTTTGTGTATGTTTTCCTTAGTTTAGCCAGTGCAGAACAGCAGGCTGTCCTGATTAACCAGCATTTCCCCTGACACAAACCAAATGGCTTACAGCTTGAGTAACTGTCTGTTGAGTCCCATGTTTATTATAAATTCAGTAGATGAAAAAAGTTATTTAAGTCTCTATGTTTTTTACAGCATTTACCACCAGAGAACACTAGCACTTGTAAAACAATAAATGCTATAGTATAACATATCAAGACTAGTAAAATGCTGAACAGTAGATAAAATTATTTACAAAAGACCATTATGGTTTCTGTTGGAGAAATAATGTGGCATTTAATTTTAAGATACATGTGCCAGGCATAACTTTTAGATGCTACAAAAAGGAACATAAATACAGAAGTGCACATGTGCAGTAAGGTTCATTCACAATCGTAATTACTTTCCTCGCTAAAAATAATTTGCCCCTGTGTTTGATCTCATCTCTGCTCCACCAATTTCTGAAAAGCAGTTCAAGGGAAAAACATCAGCATCTAAACTTCTGAGTCCCACTTGGGCTGATTTTAAAACATAGTATCATGGGAGGACTGGGTATGCAGAGGATCAGAGAGAAAGTTGTGTTGTTTTGGAGCATTAAGCAGATCAGGGACATTTATTCAGTTAGGCTAATTTGTTCCCTGACGAGGTTTTTTCCATTCTTGCTGTAATACTGAATTCCAGTGCAAATGTTGACTGCTGCTGTCACAGGATGGTGGTTGGAAGGGAAATGCTTGGCGCTGCCTCCTGTTACTCATTGTGCAGTCAAGTCAGAGCCAGCTTACAAGATGGGAAACTGCACATTAGCATAAAGAAATTTAGTCCTGGAAGCAAAAGACCAGCTGATGCAGATCCATCACCTACCTGCACGTTTCAGCCTCTTTTCTCCTTCTTGCTAGAAAAATGAAGACCAGTGGCTTTAATGGCAGAGAGTGGTAGCTGTGTGTCAAGTGGTACTTGAACTCCACCAGCTTTTTCTATTTTGATACTGCCTCCAGATTAATTTCCACCTCTGGAAAAGCAAAAAGTGGACACCCAACACAACAAGCCTTACCACTTACAAAGTCCACAAAGGTGGCCAGGAAAGTTTACTGATTACGTTTGGTGAGCAGTTGTTTCTACCAGTATAATCCCTAAATAAAGATTGGTTGAGGTACTTTCAGCCATACTAGAAAACAATAAATTTTGCAGCAAAGCAAGTCTGAATTTCCCTGTTTTCCTTTGATTTTCATTGCATCATTAAGTAAAGAAAAGTGTAGTTTGCATGGCTGATCTACCTGGACCTGCAGTTCCAAGGGCAGCAGCTGTGCGTCGGTACGTGCTGAGCACAGACAGCGCTGGGGACAGCGAGCACAGATCAGTGATGTGAGTTGCAAAAACAGGACGGGGCATCGCTGCAAAGTGCTGGGATATGAACAAAAAAATCCCTTGGTTAGGGAATTTTTCTGGCTAAAATACACTGGAACGTCAATTCAGAGCTGACTTTAATTCAGGTATCTGCTTCATCATGTGTAATCAGCCAGCTTAACTTTTCCCTAACATTTCAAATTGGGAGGGGAAAAAAGTGACTCAGTAAGAGCTGCAGGACTTACTTTTTTTCCAAAGTGAGCTCTACCCTTTTTTACATACTTTGATTTGATATAACTAAAAGAACCACTTTGTCAAAAAGTTCAACATTTGACAGTTTTTAGTTAGATGTTGACATGTGGTTTTTATATTCTTAAGTTTAGAGAGATGGCAAATTCTGTCTTCTGGATTTTCTCAGATGTTTAACTATTGGAATCTGTTGCATGGATGAAGGTTTTATCTGTTGCTAATAGCACTTCAAAAACCATATTGTATTAAATACAGTATTTGCAATAGGCTGTGAGCAAAATAGATATTTTTAAAGACAGACTTTTCTCATTGTCTGAAAGAAATCTTTAGCCAGCACCAAATTCACATTCCCTCTCACAGTTAATCCTAGTCTTAATTAAACAAAGCTAAACTGAATAGGAAGGCAGTGAGATAATTTTAGACCCTTAATCCATTAATATAACAGCATTTTCTAAATTGGGAGTGAGTATGATAATGTGTTTTACATGTATGGAAACTGAGGCAGACTGAGACTGCAGAATTCCTTGGGGTTATGCAAAAGAAGGCAAGGTAGAAAGCTGCTCTGGACCCAGATATTGCCCTGCATGACTGCCAAGTGCCCTTGCTGGCTCTGGCAGAGCCATCTCAGAGCAGGACTGTTGTTTCCAGCTTGCAAACCTGCCGGGAGCCTCTGTGCTAGCAGGAAAGCAGCAGCCTTTGAACAACTTGTTTTAATTATGTGAGGAGCACGCTAGCTTTCCACAGTCGTCTTTTAATCTTTTTATATTTTTGTTCACACTATGTCACAGATATTTACTGCATTTAATTACTCCAACTTAGTTTCGTATGCAATAGATAAAATGCAGGACTGAAAAGTGGCTGAGCCCACAGGAGAGCTGACACACAGCCTTTATGTCTTCTTAACCTTAGGCTTAGAGAAATATGAAATTCTTTTGGTTGCTGGTCACAGAAAATCCTTGCAGATATAAATTTTCAAGAAAAAAAATGCTGTTTAGAGTCAATCGGAGGGAACCAATCTGCCTCTGCAGCCTGGACATGTGCCACTTTGCCTGGCAGTTCCTGTGGCATGCCCAGTTGCTGGGGCCTGATCCAGAGCACTCTGCAGGAGGGCACCAAGCCTCAGGCTGCACAACTGTTTCCCCATCGCTGCTGCCTGCTCCTGTGGTGCATGAGGAGTGTTTGCCCTTCCTGGGCCATGTGCAGGGCCCGCTCTGGGTTGGTTTCCCTGGAAAATAGGAGCCTCCGGCACATTCCTCTGCTCCCTGCCCCAGAGGAGCCCTGCGCACCCGGTATCTCCCTGGGGATACATGTCTGGGTTACTGGACGTGCTATTGGCATTGCTGTGATAGCAGAGCAATTTGCTACTTAGGTAGATGTAAATAATCATGGGGTCAGCAGAGGGAGCTCAAGGACATGCAGTCTCAATTTTGGATTTCAGACCAACAGAGTTTTCTGGGTGCTGAAGTGTTCCTGACATAAACTCTCTGCCTTTGACTATGGCAATAACTTATTTTTAAGCCCCCAAACTGTGCAGCAGCTGTGTGGGGCCACCTGGGTTGTGCTGGAAGGTTAAGAGCTGAGTAGGAGAGGTGTTACTAATAGGAATCCTTTTGGGATAGGACTTTTTTCTTAATATTGTTAATATTGCGATCAGCACAGAAATCCAAGGTGTGGTAACGCGATGCTCTGGTGACACCAGGTCAGACTGAAAAATCACATAGGAAAAATTGGCTGGTCTTGCAGGGTGCACTAAGAGAAGTGTGGAGAAAAAGCAACAGTATAAAGTGTGAAGTTATGTCCTTTGGATAATATATATGTGTATATAGATTGGAGGTAGCAGACCATCACTAAGCACCAATGTAGCAAAGGTGTGGAACAATCGTCTATACACAGAAGCATCAAATATCTCCCACTGAAACCCATGGTAGTTGCTCACATCTTTGCTTTGAAACTGGGTGTTGTTTTTTTAAAGCTCCCTCCATGGCTGTCAGTCCAAGTGCAGGCAGACTTGCAGCAGTCCTGTGTATGAAGATTGCATGTGCAATTTAACCTTGCCCATGGACCGGGGCTGTTCCCTCTTCCTGCACTCAGCTGTGATGGAAACCAGTGGCTGCGCCCGCTGGGGCCTTGTTCCCGTGCATCAGACGTGCCCAGCCACAGAGGTGCACACGAGCCTGAGCAAGAGGCAGGAGTGGACCTCGACACAGGGGAGTTTAATGAAACAATCTGTGCAAAATGTTACTTTAGCTGGGATTTGCTGGGAGGTCTTCACATCAGGAAAATACTAATCATGGACGTTATAAGGCTTAATGGTAGTGTTGTCTAATGCCTTGGCCCTTCATTAGATTTCATTGCTCAGCCATAACACCCATCTGATTTTTGAGGGGGAAAAAAAATTATAGACAGTCACTACTCTTTCTGGTACTGTTAAAAAAACTTTAAATGTGCTTGGAAAATTTCTGGAAAAGTTTATGACAATGGCATCTTTTTGATCATTGAAATTCACATTGAGATTCAAGCTCTCAGTGATGGATTTTTAACTGCAAAAGGAGCCCTATAAGCCTGACCTTGGACAAGAGATGGGTATCTTCAGAGGCAGCAGAGCAGGTGGGTCTGGGCAGAACATTTTCATATCATTATTCCAGAGCCGGAGCTCCCTCTTGTGAGAAAAGAGAAATATCAGAAAAGGCCAGGACTATCAACTGGAAACGTGCAGGGAAGGTGGTGTTCAGTAGGCAAGTGATTTCCAGAAGCTTTTCCTGTAAGTCTGCACACACCTCCATCCACTGGGACAAGAAAACACAAGGGCATTTGTGGCTACCATCTTGCAAAACTGGAAACTGGCACTACAATTTGTACATTGCTGTGATCTGTCACAGAGTTCTGATGCTTGATAAAAATACAGAAATAATTTTCCTGGATTTTTCCCCCTTCCTTTTAATGACTTTTGTCTCTGACAAACAGAACCTAACTTTATGTCAGCTAATAAAAAGCAGAAAATAAAGGAATCTGCCAGAAGTGATAAATACTGTTGTCATTTTTGCGCTTGCTGTGCTCAGCATCAGCCGTGATGAATTGGTAACTCTTCTGCCATCCTCTCGCTTGGAGCACCAGTGCTGGATTCTCTCATGTCCGTGCCAAGATCATCTCCCTTTGAAACGGGCGGTGTCCAGCCATGCATGGGCGATCAGGGTATATAATAGGATACATGTATGCAATAGTCAGAGGTATGAAGAAGACCCTATAGATGGCTCCAGGTGTATTTTAGCCTGGGAACATTTATGGAAAATACTTGATATTTAGTGAGATCTGGTGCACTTTGAAAAGGGAAAAAATGGAAAAAATGTGTTTTATAAGTATTTTTATGAGGTGTAGGATTAAGTTCTTTCTGGCAAGTGTGATTTAGTGGCAGCCAAAGGGGTGACGGTTTCTAGCGACGGCTGCCTTGACCCTCCCCTGACTTCAGCGTTGAGTCCCATGGCAGGATCTGGGCAGTCTGTCCTGAATCCAGTGTCTTGCTGGTACAAAAGCCTGGGCACCTGGGGGTCCTCCACACTGCAGGGGTGAGACCTTGCCCCACACCTGCTGCCAAGCATGAGTTGCCCCTTATGGAGAGAAAGCAAGTGTTTAGGGAGTCTGCTCCAACACTTGTTGGGTTTATTTTGCTGCAAATAAAAAACAAGAGCCCTTACATTTGTCATCAGTGCAGCTGCCATGGCTGTGACGCCAAAGCCAACATAGTTGGGTTGCTCCGCCCTGCCCCGTCCCCACCAGGACTTGTCACCTCTGGCACTTCCTCACCAAGGAAGAGAGGACTCTTGTGTCTTGTTGATCATCCCCCCAAAACCAGAGTGCACCCAGTGCATCCAGGGACTGATGCACTGCTCTTCTGGGATGCAGTTTATTAATTCAAACTGTTTTCCCTCTGCATGGCAAGGGTTAATTGTGCTAGTGTAAGAATATTATTCCAAGGGATTATAAAAAAAAAAAATTATAATTTTTCTTACAGCAGGGAACATGTCCAATAATTGATGTGGGAATATTAATACAATATGTGTGTGTTATCAATTTAGAAAAGCAGAAGACATATTTCCTTAAGCTTCTAATCATTTATACATATGACCTTCATTTATACAGCAGAAGGGTTCTTCCAGAGAGCTACAATTTGCTTCAGATGTTTAGCTTGGGTATTTTACTTTACCTTCTAACTGCCAAGTTTGGGATTATTTAGCAGTAAAATTAGAAATGTGGATTTGAATATGTACCAAAGTCCTGACAGGTGTTAATAGAACTCAAGTTGAATATTTTATTCTTTAAATAGTAAAATGTAAACCTGTATTTGTTTAGCTATGCCTTCCTGCCAACTATATCAGGTATCTTGTATGACTAGAATCACTGTTTTCTGTACATGGGTTTCATGGCAGTTTCCAATTCCTGTTCCCAGCTCAGCCTATATTAATAATCCTAACAGATTTCAGCTCCCCAGAGAATTCCTTAGGCAAACGTGTGGTTCTCAACCCAAAGAGATAGGAAAGAAAGCTCATTATGCAATACAGCCCAGATTGGCAGAATGTGCCGAAAGATGCAAATGCACCTAAGAGGATTTTTAGAAGGAAATAAAATTGTGAAGATGAAATGAAAGCAATTAAGGCAGTTCTGAAAAATCCCACTTAATGCCCTTTTTAAATTTTTAGGTGTTCAGACACCTTTAAAAAAATCTGTCCCTCAGCCCACTGCAATTCAGTGGGTGAACTGATTCAGAGGGATTTCTTTTGATACCAGTAGTCCCCAGTTTTGCTAAGAGAAGTGATGCAGATTGCTGTGTGGGGTCATGCTCTGTTTCAGAGAGGAGCACTGGCACCTGTTCAGGAAAGGATGTAGGACACTGGCACACCACAGGCTCAGCCTTCCTTTTTCCAGGAAACGAGCTGGGAGGGATTTATGTTGTCTGAATGTTGATGCCCATCAATGGAGATTGTGGCTTCTCAATGCCTTCCTGGGACAGGCTGAGTCCCCCTTTGGAGGCATCTTTCCAAGTGCCAGAGAAGAAGCCAGGGTGCTGGTTTCATAACTCATGGATGCTCGGAGTAGGGTGAAATGAAGCTATCCCGTAGTTATTTAGGAGGAAAATCCTGAATCTGGTGTCTGAACCACATACTGAACTCGGGTGCTGGGAGGGGAAGGGCTGCTCTGGGGCTCTCTTGGTTGCCATTGCCCTTGGGATGGGTGGTGTTATGCTGTGCTTCTGAAACAAAGGAATCCTGAAAGCATGGAAAAGTGGGTCTAATCCTCCAATAAACCAGCTTAATGCACTCCCTTGCTAGCCCAGACCCTAGCCAGTGTCTCCACGTGTCCCTCTCATGTATCTGTATCGTCCCTACGTCAACTGAGTCACTTGGTTTTGAATGAGAGTTACTGGTTCTGGACAGAAAATCTGTTATAGCTCAAAGAATTATTTGATTTTTTTTTTTTCCTGGCTTCACCACCACTACAAAAACCTTTTTGCCAAAGGAGCCGACAAATTTCTTTTCATCTCAGTAGAAATCAGGTAGAAAGCTCAGTCTTGTAAGGGCTTTAGCTAGATTGGGATTTTCTGTGGTTTAGACACTTTAAATTGTTATAGTTTGACTGGTTTTGCAGCTATGAGTGGCTGACAGCCTGTGGAGCCAGGACATGCAATCTTGCAATGCTTTGACGATCTAGACATGTACAGCTCTTTTTCTGCTGACTCTGGGCCATGGACTTCCAAATCACTTAAGAGAGTTTGCAGTTTGCTTTGAAATTTAAGTAGAGAGGAGCTTTTAGTGTAACTCTGCAGATCTCAGAAGGGCTTATCTCAGGAGGGAATATTCCAATGGCTTTTTGCTGTCAGTGAATTAAATTATATAGGCTGGCTATATTTTCATCTTCTGTTGTGCTTCTCTTCTATTTTAATACAAATACATTACTGGAGAACTGAACTAAACTCGTGTAGGTTTTAATCAGATCATAACAAAAAACACTGAAATCTTTTACTCTTAGGCAATTTAAATTCAATTTACAGTCACTGTTTATTTTCACATACTTGCTTGTTGTTTTAAGAACTGGGGTATTTTTGCACTACTTGCGTAACTGACATCTATTGCAGTATCAAATCTGTGTTCTTAATGTGCTCTGGAATTTGGTTTTTTGGACTTTTACCATTTAGAAAATGTATCCAGTTGGAAGAACAATCTCAGAAGTAGGGAAGCATTTCCACAAGCAGCAGCTGTCGCTGCTGCTTTGTGTGTACATAACTAGAAAATATGATCTGAAAATATACTCACCCTCTACTCTTTCCATGGGAGTGTATCTGATACCTGCCACAGGCTATAACCACTTTTACTGCAGACCTGAGGCTTTGGTCTTGGAAATTCCTGTGTCATGTTGTCACATCAGTATTATGGTATTAAAATAGTGTTATTTTGTCATGATATGCCACGTGTGTACATCTCATTTGCTTACTTGCAAAGGCACCTCTATAGCACTGAAAGGACAATTGCTTCTCTAGCTTGTGAAGTACTGCAGCTAGTAAATGGGAACAGAACAAGCATTTTGGTTTTCTATATGATGAAAAGCTTGAGCATGATAATATTATTTTTTAATACTTGGCTTGCATCCCAGTTGCTGGAAAGCGCAAATAAATGCTTTAGCTGCTTCAGAGTCAACTTGAAATTAATTTTCTCTTTCCAAGCTTTATCAGCCACTGAAGGTCATCTTATTTCAGTTGTTCCCAAAGTGTCCTGTATACACACAGAGTACATACACAGGGGTAAATGAGGCTTTCATTCACTGAGGAAATAATTTGTAGCTATTTATAAAGTAGTGTTGTAATTTATTATTTGAATTCTGTTGCCTAGATTGAAAAAGTATCTGACAGTCAACTGGAACCAGCAGTTCCATTTTAATTCCACAGGGTAATAATTTTCTACTATTATAAAGCCTTACTCCAGTTATTATACGTATTAGTTGGTTGGGTTTTTACAGCACCACAACGAGAAACTTGCCAAGCAATAAATTCCATTGAAAGGTTTCTTTGTGTCTTTAGGAAAAGCTTACATGAGATACTTCCCTACTTACATGTAATAAAAGGAAATAATGAACTACACAAGCACACAAGTAACCATTAACTTGTGCTATTGTGTGTTTTAATGGTTTTATTATGGTTAACTTTCCAGACTGTACAGACTCAAACAAGTGCCTTTGCACTTCTTTGAATCTATCCTTTTAATTTACAGAAAACCTGATTCACACAAATTCTGGAATTAAATCATCACTCCAGCTGCTATGTTTTTAAGTTTCCCAGATCTTTGTGAATCATTGTGTGGTTTTGAACAGCCTGGTTGTTGTGACATAAATATTTTTGTAATTGATCAAATATGTTAAGGTTTGGTTGGTTTGTATTTTTAACTTAAAAAAAAGTAATTTTTAGATGGATTTCTTTAATTTTTAGGAAATGAAATTAATCATGTTTTTAAGGCATGATTTCCTTTTAAGGCCTCCAACTGATTGAAGCACAGGAATTATTTTGATTTTTGTCGCAACTATTACAGCTTTGTTGGGCTTTGGATATGTTTTTTTCTAAGTCCTCATTCAAAAGCTCTAGAGTTTTTAATACTTGGCAGTTGTTAAGCTACCTGGTTGTTTAAAGTTCTAGGAAAGAGTTCAGGCCACTTATGTCTGACATTAAAGAAAAAAAAAAAGTCTGATGCATTGGAGTAGTTAAGCAACAGGAGAGAAAGCCAAACGTGGGAATGATCAGAAGCAAACCCACGTGCATGGTCTTAAAGGACAATTTGGAGCCTTTATACTTTTTAATTTGAGGAGAGGAATGATGAGTCAGTGCTGCCAGGGACTGCTTGGGACAGGCAGGGCAGCCACAATTAACGGGTTTGCAGCTGGGACTGGGTGTCCTTGAGAGCTGTAGAACTTGAGGAACCGTTTATAAAAGGGGGTGGGGGAGAGCGCCTGTCACATAACCCATACGCCTTGTTCTCCAGTGACTGTTAAACTTCCTCAGTGTCTAAGTTTCATTCAGATTTCTTGAGGACAGAAAGCTAAATTGGATACAGAGACACCTTCATGTGTGCTAACAAGGTGCAACCAGGCCCTGGAGAAACAAGGAAAATACATCCAGGTAGGCTTTGTGGTTAGCCCAGATCAGCCTCGGAGCAGTGCTACATGAGCCACTGTGATGGTGTGACATCCAGGGGTTTTCCTGTGTTTGCAGAGGCTGCCATGGCTGAGGAGAAGCACGGTGGTACCACGGTGCTTGATGCTCATGCAGGATCAGACCCCTGGGGTGCTGAGTCCTTGGACTGGGGCACCAGGTGCCGTGTTGGACCTGAACTGTGTCCCATGTTTCTAGGCAGCTTGGTACAAGCCTTTTACTGTGACTGTACAGTGGTCGCCCTCCTTCAGTGTCATTTTCTTGTTTCTTTTCTCTCTTTTCTCAGCTGCCACCACAGCACTTTCCTTTGCAGCAGTTTCCCCTGCTGCCCTGTCTGGGTTTCTCTGCCACTCCATTTCTGTTCCCAACAGAGGCAGGGAGCTATTTGCTACAGGCTGTTGACTGGCCTCTGGGGATAACACCCTCGCAGAGGGCAGGGTGTTGATCCTCCATGAGTGGTGCCATTCAGGGGTTATCTGCAAGCTTGGGACACCCTCACCGTACCCTTCTGATTCCGTACAAGATGTCTTCCAAAGCTAGACTCTCCCAGAGTTACAGCCGGCATCCCCTGCTAGGGGCTGCAAAGCACATGGAAACACCCTGAGTGGCTGGGGCACTGGAGACCTCTCAGTTTATGCTGCTACTGTGTTTTCTCTGATACTTTGGCGGCTGGGTTCACACATTGTCACCAAATTGTGCTTTAAAATATATATATTCATTGTGGTTGTATAACTTTGTGACCATAAGGTCCTGTGGACCCAGTAATGCCACTTCTGCAAATGCTGCCAAAGAATCTCCCCATTCAGCTTGGGCCCTGCTCTGTGGATTCTTGATTATGCAGATGCAAAATGTGGTATTTTCTTAACCTGCCACTGAATTTAGCATCTTTTTTTTCCTGTGTAACTTGCTATTTTCCTGAAGCCAGGTGCTTGACATTTTTCTGTCAGTCCCTTGGGGGGAGGCAAGAAATCTTCCAGCAGCCACTTCTTGTTTTAGGCTGTTTTCTGGGGAGCAGGTAATTGGATTACAGGCCTGAAAACTGAAGAGATGGGGCTTGGTACTGGCATACCTGGCGTGAGGGAAGGTCCTTGACAGCATGGTGTAGGCACGCCACTGCCAAGCAGATTCTGGTAACAGGGAGAAGAGAGGAAAAAAAGAAAGTACTATCCTCAGTCACTGAGTGGTTTCATCCCAGGGTGGGTAACTTTGAGCTGTAAATGAAGGAGTATTTGCCAGGCATCAGCTGATACTCAATCTCAGCATCCTTTAGTGAATGGTGCCTGTGAAGACTTGCCCAACAGTGAAAAACTTCCAGGCATCAGCAGCATTCCAGGTGTTCTCCCCCTGTCTCGGATGGGCACAGGACAGCCTCCTTGGGCTGCCATGTCCTGGTGTGGCACCTCTGCTGCTGCAGACATGGCAGTGTGGGAAGGGTTTCTTCTTGGTGTGGACATGTCTTCAGCCTTTCCATGAGAGTGCTGTCCTGTGGCCAAGCTCAAGCTCTCCGGCATCAGGTGCAGGAGGCACAGCCAGTCACAGCTGGACACTGCCAGGGCCACCTAGGACATTTATTGTCATTTGTTTCCATTTATAGTACAAGAGCAAAGTTGATGCTAACTTTAGGTATCTTCCCAGGGATGTGGCACATCTTCATTTAACCCAAACTGCCAGGCTCTCTTTTTCCTCTGTGAGGCTGCACCCACACCTCTGGGACAGCAGGCTCCACCTGCAGCAGCATTTCCTGAGCTTGAAGGGTTGTGTATTAGGCAGAATAAAGCCTTTCAGATAACCATACATCGCTCCTAGGATGCCTTGTTAAGCCCAAGCAGCAATGATTTGCAAATGAGAACAAATTTTTATTTTTTTTAGTTAGTTTTTCCTTATTGTTGTCCCAAACCATGCTGGGACATTTTCAGGAACTCACGTCTAACATGCCTGCATTGGCACACGTTGGGAGCGCCTGTCCCCTTGCAGGATGCCTGCTTCTGCCCAGGAATCGCTACTAGGCTGGGAAATGCAGCCCAGTGGGGCCAGGGCCACAGTGACAGAGAACCAAACTACTGCAGGTGACCTGTGTTCCTCTGGAAGCCACTGATTACAAGTGCTTTGGGTAGAGGAAAGCCCTCCCTCTTTTGAATGGAGAAGTCGGGTGACCTGCCCCATACTCAATGTTTGTGCAGTGTGAACATGCCACAGATCTCACGTGGGACGAGGCCATACATTTACCTGTGGAATCAAAAAGCCAACCAAGCTCCATTTAATTTTCCTTAATGCTGCTGGGATGGCTTCATGTACTGATATACCCACCATAGCAGGGGCAGCAGGAAGGCTGAGAGATGGTGCAGGGCTGGTGGGCACACAGTGCTGCGAAGCCAGTCCGTGGAGCTGCCCCACGCAGGAAGGCTTTCACTGAAAGTCTGCAGGCCCCTTGGTTTTCTTCATGTACACTTGGGCTGCTTTAATTTCACAGTTACTGAAATGTCCTTGCTTTGTTTAAATCACTCTCAGGCATTTTAAGAATGTAATATTAGGATTTATCAGACAGACCGATGATGTTAAGAAATGACAGTACACTCGTTTCCAGTTTTTAATGCTTTCTTGTAAAACTGAAAATATAAAACCAGCTGAGCAAATGAAGATCTTTATATACATGAGGTCTGTGATTAAAAAAAAAATTCTTTCAGTTAAAAAAAAAAAGAAAAAAAGAAAAAAGAGAAGAATTGACCAATGAGTTAAATGAAAACTGATTAAAGGGACCAACATTCTCAAATTGAAACATACTTTTCAGGAAAAAACCCCCTTCTTTACAAGTTTATTATATAAGTTACATTTACACTTTACTGACAGAACTTACAAAACAAGCTGCTTGAAATGCTCCTCATTCCCTTAAAGCATGAATTTCAAAGTGCCACAGCAAAGGAACAGGTTCCAATATTATCTTATACAGACTATTCATGTATAAAATGGTTTGGTAAATGTGAGGTGTTTGTTTAAATGAGCACATATAGGGATACAGACTAAATAAAAGTACTTGCACAACACCTTTGTTATTACATACACAGTTATAGCTATAATAAAGGAAACAAGGTCAGCACTGCTCTTAGGTATCTGTATAGATGGAAGGAATGTGAGTCAAGCAGTGATCAAAGGCGCTGTTTTGGAAGAATCCATTTTCATCAGTTCCGTTGGAGACCATGTCTTCAGATACACACTGTGCTTCAGAGATTGCATCATAGCCTGAAAGCGTGACAAGTTGTATGGACATGCTTTAGTACCACAGTACATATAAGGAAGGAAGCATAGTTTGAGGCCTGGGATTACAGAGTACAACACACTGTTAATGAAAAGACAATAGGGTTTACCATCAAAGCCTTACCCAGGAGATACACAAAGTAATCTCCATGGGCATTTGTGTCATAGTAGATGAAGCTCTCATTCACTTCTGCAGAAAGCTACCCATTTGCAAGTGAAGTGCAAGTATCGGAGTATGACTCTCTTGGGACTTTACAGTCATTATCTGAATAGGATGTCAAAACAATGAGTGGGCAAGGATCCTAGTAAGCGTGCACTAAAAGTGATGCAGTCCTCTTGTTCTGTGTGTTTTTCCTTTTAATGACACTTACGAAAAATGTTCCATGTGTCTCCCAGCTGCTCTTAAGATCCAGAAGAAATCTGTATCCTGCATTTATTGGATCCCCACATACTGCAGAAGTGAGGTCTGCGGGAGCATGTCTGGGTCAGGTCAGGCTCACAGGACATGTGGAAGGAGCTGTGCACCACGTGGCCCTCAGCCCGCCACAGCACACCATGCTGCTGCCTCCTCACCTGGCCCAGCTGGCTGATGCTTGCCAGGCTACCTGAAAGCCACTATGGTGGGGAAGAATTTCTCTATCCTTCTGCTTTTATAATGAAAAAATTCCATGGCTACTACAAGCCGCCCTGCACAGAGGGAAGGAAGGAACAGGTTTGCCTGCTACCAGGTGCTATGGTAGCTGGAGTGCCAGGGAATCTGAAACAAAAGGTTTTTTGCCTACCCTTAAAGCATGTGAAAATTTCCTATTATGCCCCACTATAACCTGCTTTTGCAACTGGCGAGTCAACACTCACATGCACATACTCATTTTACTGCAGTCCAGCTCTTTCCTTACTTCACCCGTGCTGTGTTCGCCCCTCGTCCTGCCCTTCTCCTTTCTGCATCTGGCCCTGTGCCTGCACTTCTCCTCACACCAGCCAGACCCTCCTGTCTGCCCCACGGCCCTGCTGTCTGCCTAGGGGCTGGCAA
>NW_010129329.1:190340-199827 GCF_000699245.1 Pterocles gutturalis | reverse complement strand
GCTTCTGTTTATTCTTTAACATACGTATTTTGTTTTACCCTGTAACAGCCAATTTGGGTTGGAGCTTTAGAAAAGTGTCTCTGTGAGCTTCAGCACAAGGTTTGGATCCCTGCATCCAGCCCACAGAACCCACCTGCTGTCAGCAGCAGCATTAAGTCAGCTGAGGCAACGCATGGCACAAGATCCTTCTAGTTGAGAACATGCCTGTGAACTAAGTGCCTGATGTAGAAAACAAATCTCTTAGAAATCATGTTCATGTGAATTGCAAGGCAACGTGTGGATGGCTGATCCTCATGGTTAAAGCATTGGGACCTGGCTCCGTTCTCTGCTTGATGGAGGAGCTCGGTGCAGACACTGGGAAATTACTCTTTTTCTGTGCCTTAGTTCCCCATCTGGAAAATGAGGCTTGCTCGTCTCTTCAGCCTTTTGCTCATCTCTTTGGGCTGCCTAACTCTGCAGGCAAGTTTGTCTACATATGGCTGAATCAGAGGCTGCACCAGGCTTAACTGAGGCCTCCAGGCTGCGCGGTGCTGCAACACTAGCAGTAATGACAGATCCTGGTCTTACACAGCCAGTCCTGGTTTCAGAAAGAACCGTCGGCTCACTCCTTAGAACTTAATTATAGGTATTTTACTATTAGGTATGTTTTTATTATTTGAGACCAAATTCTCTAATTATTTACATTTCTGCATTTTCCTATGACGTATTAATTTACTGTTAGTTTACAGGACAAGTTCTGCTGTCTGCAGAAGTCTGGCATGCAGCGTATGTCCAAAGTCTCTGGAAGATGAACTTGGCCTGTTTATCTGCCCTGTGCTGTGGCAGTCCAAGTGGAGTGACCAGTATTTTGATAAGTTTTGTGAATGTTTATGTTATGCTAATTTCTGTTTGATGAGCCTGTATACAGGGTGGATACACAACCACAGATGGACAAAACCCAAGATAAGCATACACCCCAGAAATCATTATTAGATTCCAGATAGAGTAAACTATCCGAAGTCCTGAACAGCAAATAAAATTTTATTGACTGTTAATGTGATTCATGGAACAGCTTTTTGCCAGTCACATTTGGCAGTCCTGTGAGATGAGATCTCATTTAATATTAATGGTGCTATAAAAGCCTGAAAAAAATTAATGCATAGCCTTGATGAATCTTGCAAACCTGAATGGTTCTATTTTACACACAAAAAGATGAGATAAGATTTATATATGTCATATATATTTACGTTTCAGCCTTTTAAGTATTTGCATACCTCAATAACCACTCTAAAACTAAAAATACTACACAGAAACATTTCCTAATAGTTTAGCCCCAGACAGAAAAATCAGCTGTTGTTGGAGTTGGTGTCTTGCCACAGTATTATTCTTTGCTCCTACAATTTCTTTTGCAAAGTTTATTTAGTCTGTTCTTTAAATATTGCAGCCTGTCAATCTAAACTTGAAATTTGATGTTAAGATGAAAAAACTATGTTTTAGTAACATCAAACTTATGAATAACACAAAAGAATTCAAAGTTGAAGTTGAAACTTCATCTTAAACTTTTCCCTTGTGTTTGTTACTGATGCGTACATTTTCTAGTATGGAACAACAGACAAATGCTTGCACGCTCTCTCTAAACAGAGTCTCCTTTAATACGAAACAAACAGGAAAGTCAACTCTAATTTTGTGGTCTGACTCAGGCCCCATTTCAAAAAGCATTTAAACATATGTTTTCATTACTGTCCTTAACTGAGATGCCCTTCTGAGTTCAGACACGAAAAAAAATTTCTTGGAGATATGTAAGTAAAGATTGCAGTAAATGTTAGTGTTTCATGGCTCTGACAATACTCACATTTTGTATGATTTCAGTAATTCTGTCAATTCTTTATTGTGGTTTTAAAAGTAGAAAAAAAGCTTTATAAAAATGAATACTTAAATATTGAAGTATTATAGTAATCTAGCTATAATAACTTGTTGCAAATTTTACCTTATGCAAATATGTAGCTAAATGGGGAAATATGATCGCCATGAATGTAAAACAGTACAAACACAAAGGAACTCCTGAACAAAAAGAGACTAACTGATATTTTTAGCTGAATTTATCAGAGCAGTGCCTTTCCATTTTGTAAACATCAGTATTGCAAAACAAAGCCATCCTTCTATTCTTACATGGACAGGAAGTGCCTGCTGCTGTTTTCTTCAGAGCTGTGTTAACTAGCTTCTTAACTTTGATCCGATTATAAAAGCCTGCCTGAGCATACCTGAGGAGATGTACAATGAATAGCCCACACAATAAATGTGAGAACTGTCCTGTTTGTCAGGGCTCTGAAGGTATTACATCCAGCAGAATGAAAGGAGAATTTGTCCATCAGTCAAATACAGGAGGATTAAAGGAAACAAATTCGCTTCTCTCTGGGATTTTTATAGATGCAAATGAATTTCAGTGACTGAGTTTTTTATGCAAACATATTTTTGTAATAACATTGACTGTAAAATGTGTTCTTTTCACCTCCTGCTAAAAATATCATATGGCTAGTCCTTTATAGGTGGAATAAATTACCTGTTGAAGCTAAAGGTGCATTGAGTATGTGATAGCCGTTCTGTCTCAGAGGATTAAAGCAATGGGATTCCCCTGTTAGCACATCACTGGTGACAGACTGGTCCATTGTTCTGTAGCAGTCTCCATAGTGGAAACAGTTTTGTATTGAGTGAAAGCTGCCTTGGTAACCTGAAAACAGATATTGCACAGACAGTTGAACACTACTGCAATGGTATTTGCTCCGTTTCTGTCACAGTATTTCATTACTGTTGTGAGGCTTTTCAGTTCCTCAGTTTTAACTACGGAAAAATGATCATGCTATTCTGTAAGGCGTAATAATATAAAAGCTACATCAGACTCGGTCCCACAAGGTGCTGTGGGCTGTGATCCCCATCAAGCAAAAAATCTCAAGGATGTGCTTCATTTCAGGCAATAGATCAGCTGAATGCGGTCAACAGCCCCCTTGTGTTCAAAGCTCCATAGTAAGTACTCCACTGGATCAGGTCCAGGATGCTCAGCTCCTAAGGGAATGCATCTATAATGAATTACTTTTAATTTAAATACAATCATGCAATATTTAAATGAATAGCACTGCTTTGTTGTGAGTAAAGTCCTTTCCCATCCAGTGTGCGTTATGCACTACTGGTGACAGCACTATTTATTCAAAATACGTTTAAGAGTACCTTAAACCTCTCCTTTCTCAGAGTGCTCTTATTTCAAATGAAACCCCTTTCACTGAACACAGGGGGCCACAGTCTGCAAGTACAACTGAACTAGAGGTGCAGGACTGACTCCAGAGGGACGTCAGGTGAAGACTTTGAGCTCAGCTAGAGGCTCTTCTTGCTTCTGAAAAGCACACAAATAAATCTGTATGGTCTCTGGCTGCCTCGGTCATTCTGCTTTTGGGGCATGTTTGACTTCTGTCCCCTGCATACCCTACGTTTCTCATATGCTTTTTTTTTCTTTTTTTAAGTATCATATTACCAGTGGACCAGCAGTTTGGTTTTTGCCAGCAGAAGTTGTGAATGAGTCGTACACAACAGAAGATGATATTTAACACTGAAGGACAAATTAACTGCTGAAGAAGGAGTTTTACAACTTTCAAGTTTGTGCCAACATCCTAAAAGAAAATGTTATTTTCTCCCACAAGGATGACCTCAAAGCATGCCACAAGATTTATACCAACCATGGCCTGATTTATTTGTCTTCCTTCCTCCTGCCTCTGTAATCTCTTCCTGATTCCAGGTGCATCACACACCGATTGCACATTCATATTAACGATCCCTTTTCCTACCTCTTCTGAAAGTCCCTTCTGAAATGGTGCTTCTTCTGTGAAGACATGTGACCGAAGTCAACCGAGTCAGGCTTAAAGTTTAGTAGAATGTGCCATCACGATTTTCCTCTAATTGCCAGAAATAATATGGAGCTGTTGTCTTTCTTCCCTCAGTCTTATTCAGACAGAAACATTTCCTAAGGAACTACTGCAAAAGCCCCAGGTAGTTCAGTCAAACACAGACACAGCCAGATCTTCAGCTGATAGAAGTCAGCACAGCTCCTCTCGCCAGGGGAAGACTTGACTTGTGGGGCCAGTTGTGCAGCTATTCAGTCTCTTTGGTGAGAAATGGATCACATGTGCCTATCACCAGAGAGCCTGGGTGCTGTACAGGGTGGAATTTGACAAATCAGCCAGTGTCTAACCTTTTTCGTGTTAAGAAAGACATCCTGTCCTTTTCTACACTTTGCTTTTACTTCCAAAGTTTGACCAAGTAGATCATATCAGGCAAAGCTCAGAGTCTGTCTGTTCATTCTGGTTGTGTTTTCTAAGGTGGTAATAAATAAGGCGAAGTGAGGCAATTCTTTAATAGAAATGCAATGAACTCATCGAGTGGTGAAACATTTGCTCTGAAGTTTCAGTTTAGTATGTGTTTTGGCAGAATCTGCAAGGATTAGATGATTAATTTCTTGAGAACCTATGATCTTCCACCGCAAAACACCTAAATTGTTGATATCCATGACTGGTGAGGTACTAATGGATGACTGTATTAGATAAAGACACTGTACACCGTATCAAAGCTGTTCATGTTATGCAGAAGGCAGCCCAGAAATCTGGAAAGCTGAGTATTAAATGATGCGTGTCCTTCCACGGAATAAATAGACAGCCACCTCTATTTACTTCCTGGAGAGTCTGGCTCAAAAAACCAAAGAGCCCTTATGAGAGGCAGAAAAGCCATCTTTTGATGTGGTTTTAGGTACAGTGCTTTATTGATTGACTTTTGATTATTATCCTGACTTTTCTGTTTAGAAAACATGAGCTCCTTGCTGTAAGTCTTCTAAAAACATATCTTTTTGAGATACGCAGTGAAAATAAAAAGAAGAGACACTTGGCTTCAGGTGATGTATAACTTGATGAGGTTGCAGAGAGCATTTATATGCATTGCTACAGAAAAACTGAACCTCTTCCAGAATGTCTGCTATACACATCAGTTCTAGGGAAGGCATGACGTGTATTTTCTCTGTCTCTGTAACTGCTGCCCTTTTGTCATGTTCCCAGGCTTGCCTTTGTTAAATCAATTAAATATCTTTACGATCTACATATGGGGCTGGCACAGTGGCTTAGAAAATCAGAGAACAGCCAAGCATGACAGAACTGGATTGAAACTAGTTGGATCCAGGGTTTTCTAAAGACCTATGGGCAAAGGTTTCTTTTGAAATGTTTTGAGTTACACTGTCTAGGAGCTCAGGAAAAAATACCTGAGACAGAGAACTGTTTCAGACTCAGAAGTCTGGAAAAGAACAGCCATAAGGAATCAAATTCTCCTTTGGATTGCAGTATCTGTCCTTCAGCATCACTGTGTGATAATCTGAAAAGGCAGCACAAAAAGTGTTACTGGAACTATCCACTGAAGAGACACGATGTAGGAAAATACTGGTGTTATTGCACTGCTGTATTCACAGGGACCAAATTTCTGCTAAGTGCTTCCCAAAGAAAATACAGAGAAATACACAGTTCCTGTTCCAATGTGCTTGCAGATGTGGTAAATGCAGGTAGCAAACCAAAGAAAAAAGATGGGTGAGGAAGGGAAAGGTTGCAACAAGAACATTGATCAGATAAAACAAACCATGACGCTAAAAATGGGACTTCTAACTCTTCTGACCTGAGCAGTATAATGAAAGCTTACTTCCTTTTTTGTCAGCTTCATAGAAATGACGAGGCAGTGGGACCCTGAAAGAAAGGGATAGAGGCTTTATGAAGGCATTCTGTGTGTGCAGAAAAACACACAGGGATGGCTGTGGGAGGAGTGGGCTGTAAGGCAGGGGGCTGCTTCCTTCAGCATGAAAGGTAAAGGAGAAAGAGACTCCCAATAGCTTTTGCCATTGCAAAGGGTGAGAAAGAGGGAGACTCAAGACAGCTCTGCTCAGACAAGAGCACTGAGAAGATGGCTGAGTGAGATGGTGCCTGCGTCATCCCTTACGCAGGGATCTTACACCAGGCGCTTCACTGCCGGGTTGGAGACCTGTCCACAAGCACTTGTGTTTCTCTTCTGTGTGTTTACATGACTCACCTTCAGAATAACCTCTCACATGACTGCATGGAGGTTTCATGGGGAGTGACAGTGGCAGCAGTTTATTCAGGAGGACTCTGGCCTTATCTGGAACGCTGAAGAACTGCAATTGCAGCTGGTGAACTAATGTGCTGTGCCACTATTAGGATGGATAGGAAGAATTTGGTGATGTTCCCTGCACTTAAACTGGGTGTGAAACAACACCTGGGTGCTTGCAGTATTAAAAGCTGTGTTTCAAAAGGTAGCCAGCTGAATGTTCATCTTGGAAGGTGGAAATGAATCTTGGAGTGACTGACACTGCATACCTCCAGGCTGAAGGACTGCAGGACCAGTGAGGTGCTGTCAGTAAGATTTTTTTCATGACTTTTTATATGCTTCCTATACTCCTACCCGCAGCTTGAGAGGCACCGATCGGTTTCTTTTGGTACCAGGTAACTTGGCTCTTGCTGATAGCCTTCAGTAGCCTGGCATGGCTCAAGAGGCCAGTCAGTCTATTCCAGAGGATCTGAGCCTCACATATCTTTTACACTATTAAAAAGGGAAAACTGCCAGCTTGTTTAAATGCTAAGTGTTCCCAGAAACCAAAATAATTAGACAAGAGATGGACAGGCCATGTGAGTTAAAGCAACTACAAGGACTTTTGTAAAAAGGGGTGCTTCTGCCAGGTAAGGTTTCATTCATTTTACATAACCACAGGAAATGAAACTTGTTGCTTGCAGGCAATACCGTGTTTGATTTGCATATGCAATACAAGTCACTGCTTTACTGCATTTAGACATTTTTTAAATGTGCAGTATGAAACAAAGGTGCTTTCACTTCACGCCATTTAGTTTCTTTAGATTTTTTTCTAAATGCTCTACACTAAAAGGAATTAAGATATTATTATTAGGAATTAAGATATGATTAAAATCCCATAAACAATGGTACACTTAAGAACCACATATAGTTGACTGGAGTAAACTGAACACAGAACATTTTTTACGAGTTCCCTTCTAGGAGAGCAAAAGTATAGAACCAATTTCGTAACACGTGTTTCACCAATATTTTTTTTTCCACATGGATTTCAGGTTTTCCTTCAGCTTTGATTTAAATCTGAAATTTTCTGAGGTTAATTTTCAAGTGAAGAATTTACTAAATGTCCTGTCAGCTTAAATGATCACTATTAAATGTTTTATATACAGTAGATGTAGAAATATAACAGTTAATAAAGGAATAAACTGAGTTCCAAACATAACATTTAGTTAAAATTTTGCTTTGAAATAATTTGTGACAGAAAAGCTGCAGTTAGCCACTTCACACAGTGCACTGGCTGGCTCTGTTTCTCTAAGGCACAGCCTAGAAAACTTCAAGCAGCTTTAAAATGAATGATGTAATGAGCAAATAATTGGAATATGCCTATTAAATGCCATCTTGTTATGTCATGTCATTTACATGTATGTGCAAATAAATCTCAGCTTTTCAAATTCCATAAAATTTCATTACAAGAAATCATGTCAGGTATAAATAACTACAGGATTCCATTGCCTGCCAAATTCTTTCAGCATGTAATAATTTCCATGTGATCTTACTACAACTAGGTTTAAACATATAAATAATGTCAGCTTATTCTTTCATTATCAATATTTCTGCTACCAGCTTGATGAAGCTTGCTGTCTCCTAAAAATTTAAGATCCACAATGTTTATATGCTTCTGTACAGATGCCTACAGCTAGACTTATATAGTGTTCCTTTTTTCAACAAAAATTCAAAACTTCCAAATTATTACAGGTCCTATTAGAAAAATGTGCTATTAATGAACTGAGATGCCAAAAAAATGTAAAGCAAGTACAGCTAAGTACAGGTTACAGATCAATTGATTTCAAAGGCTGCTAATCAAAATTGATTTTTGAATGACCATTTCCATAATGAATTTATAATACTTCAACATTTGGCCAAAGTGGAAAATTATTGCTTTTTCAAAACCACATGACATAACACTTAGAAAGCAACAATTCATTCAAAAGGAAATGTGGTTTTCTTAAGGAATAAAGTCAATTTATTTAAGTGGTTCAGAACTTGTTCTGTCTATGCATTTGTTTCTGCTGTAGTAATGAGCTGCTAAACTTTCCTCTTGTGGTTTGTAGTTATTTAGCTCATTATAGCAACATAATCATATATCATTATATGCTATCATAAATCTGCCACTTTTCCCTTACATAGTTAATATTTTTAAATTGAATAATCTGTTGAGCATCAGGTTGAGTTAGTTTTTCCTTCAGCACAAATAATTTAATATAATACACTTTAACTTTTCAGACTAAGTCAGTTGAACCAAAGAGCAAAAATACCCCTCGGAGAACGAAGGGCAGAGGGAACTGTTGGGTTTGGAACCTCACTACAGCTGTGAATTGCTCACTGGGTTTGTGTTCAGCTCCGGTGTTTCGGACCTAGCCTTAGCGTATATTCAGAGAAAGCAAACCTCCTATTTTGCCCACTGGTAAATTGATGACATGTGATACTTCGCCAGCCAAAAATGACCTTATACAAATGACAGTACAGCTGTGAAAGGAGTTTCAAAAATCTGGTTATCTGCCTGTATAAACTTCTGTGCTTGGTTATATTGCAACCAGACAGATGTCCTGCACACTTCTTTATTGTGAATATTTAACACACTTGAGCAGCACACCATCTGGATTATATAACATATTTCTTAAATATGCAAGCTCCTGTTAGTGGAAGAATCTGTGATAATAATATCTCTTGCTAATTTATACCTCAAGAATTGCAGAAACATTAATTAGTTCCCACAGCTGAACTCTGGAATAGGTAAATAAGCTCCCGATTAGAAAGGCTGAGTATTCAGAACGAAAAATATTTTAAGTTAAGCATTGGGACAGCTGCTTAGCTGCTCCCATTCCTGTCCTCAAATCACACTGGCACTCTATAGTTGTACAGAGTGCCTTTGCATATCATTATATAAAATAATACAGAAGCCAAAATTCCAAATAATAAACAGTAAAATATTTTTTCTGTGTCTAAGCTCATGTCTAGTGCATCACTATCAGTGGACTGAGTGGGACATTGCCAAGGTGTGCTTCAGCCCATGGATTTTGGGACTAGATGGCTCTTGTTTGGCAAGGTCTGATGGAGGCTGGATGACCAGTCAGATGATGTGCACAGCCAGTAGCCATCTACTGAAAAACCTGAATAAATGAAATAAATCCGCTGTTGTGATAGCTTCCCCCATTATGAAAAAAACATCACAGAATGAACTGGTCTGAAAATTTTGCTCTGTATGTGTATCAAGCCACTTTAAGAATTGCAGTTCCCATTCACATGCCGTCAGTCCCTTAATAAGACAGTTCTGGCTGAAAATGCAAAAGCTGAAATAAATTCTTTCTCCCTAGCTAGGAATTAGGAAGTTAAA
>NW_010129329.1:189984-190255 GCF_000699245.1 Pterocles gutturalis | reverse complement strand
CCAGAAAATTGCTGCCCATTTGGTGACTGGCTGTGTGATGATGGAGAGCCATGTTTCTGCAATAGGGAAGGTGGAACTAATGCTTTCAGGGGGCTGACAAGCGGAGAGATTATGTTGGGAGCAAGCCTAGAAAAAGAAAATACAGAAAAACTTCACATATCACATCACAATATGGGAAAATGAAATACTTGAAAGGCCCTATTTCTGTAGAGCCAAACTATAGAAATGTTTATTTTGAAGGTAGAAATTATATTGTTAAAAAAAAAAAAAA
>NW_010129329.1:171018-189953 GCF_000699245.1 Pterocles gutturalis | reverse complement strand
AAAAAACAACAATGTAGTGCTGCTCTCGGATATTCATTAGGAGGAAAGGAGCTTGAAAAGGATTTCTGTTCCTTTACACTGATTTCCTGTACCAGCCATAATGACATGAGCAAAACGACACCACTCCTCAGGAAGCAACTTAGACACATCTCAGTTTTGATTTAAAATTTTGTGAGCTGAGATACATGTCCAGAAAACAGAAGTGGAAAATGTAGTTAGAGTGAGTAAATGCAAATAAATTGATAAGAGCCTTCATAGCTGCAACGCGGTAAAGCTTTACACCCAAGTTGCAGCCAAGACAAAGAAAAGCATTTGTTTCAGTTATTCCTCATGTAGGATTTTTTAGACTTAGAAATACTGCTCTGACTGCAACAGATGGTACTGCCCTTTCAAAGAAAAAGCCTGAGTGAGTGTTTGCTTGTGGCAGCGCTCCTCAGTGTAAGACTGAGCGTGGTCTGAGAGATGGAAAATTCCCCCCAGATGTCTGGGACTGGGGTCAGCGCAGCAGTGCTCTGGCAGTCCCGCCTGGGGAACCAGCCCTGACCCAACACCCCAGCACCTGAGGAAGAACCTCACTAACCCACTGCCATGGTCCCCAGGCATCCTATGCAACCAGTGGAGCAGAGAAGCTTCAGTGCTTCCTCCCTGCCACAGTGCAACCGTCCCACCAAAGGTGGTACAGCAGCTGGCCCAGAAGGGACAAACCCTTTTCCAGAGAACTGTCTTTTGGCCATTTACAGCCAGAAGGATGGCATGGTGCAGCAGATGGGACCAAAAACCTGGCCATTCACATACAAGCTGCTTCTGGAGCAGCATTAAACTGTCCCTATAAATGAGCAAATAGGTAGAAGCTGAATCTTTTACCCTCCTACAGCAGCTGTGACAAATGGCCTTTTGCTCCATAGCCCAGTGTTACGCTGCCAAACGTGCGGGCTGTGTGGACCCTGTGTTCACCATATACTCTCTGCTGCCTCTGGAGCTTTTGCTGAACATAAGAAGTGGCTCTTTGAGCAGCACTATAACCTTCAGACGCTAGAAAAAACACCTGTCTGAGAGCCACCCTGATGAAACTTCACAGCTACAGGTCCTGAGACGTGGAAATAAAAATACCACCGCAGGTTATTATATATGTCACCAAGCTGGAAAAAAAATATTGAGCAAAAACCATTACAGATATACAAAGAGTCAGCTAAAAACCAAATTAAATCTCTCACTGACATCTTCCTCTATCACTGCACAAGCCGTACAAACACCATAAAGCATAATTTGCAATAGCTGTTCCTCACCAGTTTACATGACTGGTTCTTTGAGCAGTTAGGATTAAATCTGGGGAGCCAGGCTATGCTTGACTTCGGGCTAAGCACTATATGGGAGTGCTCAAGAGGTAAACACAGATGAACTGTGAATTAATGGTGACAACAGCTTAATCAAATTTAACATGAGAGGCAGAGAAACCCTGCCAAAAGCTGTCACAGTGACACTCTATTAAAAGGGGCTTAACTCAATCAACCAGTCAAAGTCAAATGCTGAAATAATTCCATCTTGCAAAGCAGGAAAATAAGGCATATAATACAAACCACAGAGTCTGAATACCCCCAAACTAAACTGAAGGATTAAACCAGTATTGTTAAATGGGTGAAGGCAAGGATATTTTCAAGCCATATATGTAAGAACTGGAAACCAATTTTTTTTGTGAGAAAGATGATACCCCCTCCAATAAAGTGATGGCCAGCAATACGTAAAATAAAGAGGACTAAAGTGGAATTTTAAGAGCCAACATGCAAAGCAAAAAATCTTACCTGTTTCTCCTGTTTGTTTTAAGTGCATATTGAAAAGAGCTCAGCAACAGAGCTGGGCTGGCCCTTGCCCTACCCAAGGGTACAGATCTGGGGCTGCAGAGGGGGTAAAGAAGGGACAGCAACCGTATCGGTGCGGGAATGCAGGAGCCAGCTGTGCCCTCTTCAGGTCAGAGGCTGAAAATGCTCTCTGCTCGCGGGAAAATACCGAGTTTATTTGCTAAGAAGCAGCTAAACGCTAAGGTCAGCTCCCATGCAGCTTTAGTTTTTCCTCAAAGGTCTCAGTAGAGAAATAGTTTAACACAAATGAGCTGTCGTGCAGCCCAGCTACAAGTCGTATCTTCTGCAAATGTTGTCAAATGCTTGTCTGTGGTGAACTCCAGCATGAAGATGGGGCTGACGTTATCTGCTGGGACCTACAGAAAAGCCTTTGCTACGGTGTCTTCCGAACCTGCAAGGGAGTGCCGGCAAAGCAGAACCACAAATTACAAAACTGTCCCCAGCCCCTTCAGACAGCACACACGGGGACATTGCCCTCGACATGCCAGAAATGCTGTTAGAAGCCTGGAAATGCTTCTATCTTGGAAGGAGATTACAAAGATTGCAGTTGTTGTCATTGGAAAGATAATAGCTAAAAGAGATCATGATAATGACATTTATATGGATAATGACCACACACGCTTTTTAAAGACAAACAAAAGATGTACTAAAAACTCCAAGGCCTGGATGAGCCAGAAACCACTCTGAATGAGGGAGGAAAATACTTCTGGTGAGCAAGTACTCTGCAACTGCCTGTGTTGGGTTTCCTCTGCCGTCTCTTGAAATGTCTTCTCCTGGCTACTGCTGGGAAGTGCAGCACCCCATCGAGGCCTGCTGGGCTGCTCTGTGCCCAGTGCTTTGTTAGGATGGTCGAGTAATCACATTTTTAAATTCTATGCAAATATGTTACAAGTCAAACAAAACTGGTACATTTAAGGTGTCCAGCTGAGGGGATACTGAAAAATCCCAGCTTCCCTACCCAGTTTAACTACTCCCAGAGGCTATTTAAATCTTAACCATGTGAGAAGAATTTAACAGTTTTTATTGTTGTTTTTAAAGCTGCGCTTCTCCCCATTCACACCCTTTTTTTTTTTCCTGTTTTCCTTGGGTGTGAGCTCAACAGTTGTGATAGCGTTTGTGCCATGAAGCCTTTGAAATGACAGGTTCCGAGCAGGTGAGGTTCCCCCGGCGAGGCAGGAGGGGTGCGGAGGTGTGTGGGGCCCTGCTCCCACGGGGGAGCTGAGCTGCCAGCTCATTGCTCCCACTCGGCATTGCTGTCACGGTGCTGGAGCTCGGCAAACATAGCTGTCTGCAGGCAGCCGGTATCCTAGGAACCCGCTGTGGCACAGGAACTCGAGCTGAAACCCTGAAAGCTCCACCTACACTTGACCATCGCTGCCTCCTCTGCATGAAGAGAGTTTCATACAGTTGAGCAGGTCACCGTAAAATCTACTATGTTCTGCTCAGTCTCTCCCGAACAGGGAATTTAACGTGTTTCCTATAAGGCACATTTTTTTAGCTAGGAAAGAGGTCTGCTCAGCAGAAGAATCTGGCTGTATTAGCACAAGTGGCCAGCCAACATGGGGGCTTGTTTCCTTAAAATGGTTATCACAATGCCTGCAGCTCGAGCTGGTCCCTGAAATATTATTTTGTGTGTGTGTATGCATGTGTGAATGTGCTCTGGCACGCTCAAGGAGAGCTTTTTCATCAGCTAACTGTCCAGTTCCCAGTGCTGTGTTTTTAATTCTCTCCCGAATCATTTGCCTACTAATTAGGTTGCTGTGATACTTGGGTTGTTGAGAGAGGAGGACTCATTCCTGATACAAATTAAATAGATAATGCATTAGCAAGAGAGAAGAGCTTAAAATGAGATGCCTTCTGTGTGAAAGAAGAAACACTAAACTACTTACACCAGGAACTCAGCTGGATTCCTTAAAAATTCCCAGGCAGTAGCTCAGGCATATATGTTTCAATAACTAATAGCCCGGACATTTCCTGTTAATACTGTACTACAGGCACAGTTTGCTTTGGTTTGGATGTTAATAATAAATATGTACCACATACTTGACTTTAATTGTAACTTGTATAATTCAGTAAATTTGCAGGTTCTTTTGGGGCCTTTTAATATGTATCTGTGCCTATAGATAGCTGTACAGAGAGATATATAAATAAATACTCTCACACACATGTAAAAAAATCCTTATCCTTCCTTAATTCATTGAGGGCTCCTGGCTATACAGAATATTTCTGTTCAGGAGCATAAATCTTTTTTGCCATCTCCCTAACTTTGTGACAAAGCTAAGAACAATCAACAGTTCTGGCAGATCACTTGCACTGCTGCTGTAGTGTGACTGTCAGTACACTCTGCCCTGTCTTCCAAGGATGCCTGATGGTAAAAGACTTGTAACTCAAACAACAAATTAACCCACTGCAAGGCGTTTACTACTCCATTATCAAAACCCGTATGTCCCTCATGTGCAAGGTAACCTGTTAACCAGGCATTTACCTTATTCCTAGCCATTGTCTGCCACAGACACCGATGTACTAGCAAGCCCTGTCCCAAACCAGAATTCCAGCTGCCTCCCAATGGAACTTCTATTGCTAAAACCCTTGCTGTATGTACTACATGAAACAAGGAGGAAAGCTTTTTCAATTGAAGATTCATTTTGGTGACTTTGGACCTAATAACAGTAGGAGCTTCGCAATACCTCTCATACAGAGAGGTATGCACCAGAAGAGCCTGCGTTCCCTGCGTGTGTTGACTTACAGGATCTTCTGGGAACAGTAGTGTTCTAGGAGTAACGTGCAACTTTCTTGAGTGCTGATAATAACAGAATGGGAACAATACAATCGGTTGCAGTAAGAATGTACTTACGAATGACCATATATTACACAGTGGTAAAACCAGAAAAGCTGTATTCAGTTCGGATGCATTAAGTTACCACGGGAGTTAAAAACAGCTGAAGATACACCACAATAGTTAGACAGGGTTTTCTTACAAAGTAAAACTGCCAAACCTAGAAGCATGCCACTGAAAGAAGAGAATTTAAAATGCAGTTTTTCAGATTACAGGGGTGCAGTGGAGGAGCCAGGCTCCTCTCCACTCTCTCCAAGACATGCAAGCAGCAGGGCATGCACCACAGAGAGAAGCAGGTCAGCTTAAAACAAAAGGAACATTTTGCTCACACAGCATGCCCTGGCCTGTGGCATTCATAGCCACAGGATGTCATAGAATCAAACAAAATACCTAGTTTTTTAAAAAGGGACTGAATAATTTAATCGCCAAAACCAACATTTCCATGCTAAGCGAGGGGTAATCAAATCTTGTGCTTCAGGATGTAAACTGATCGCCCAAGGAGTCAGAGAGGAATTTTCTCTCTTCACTCATACAACTTCGTATGATTGACCAGGTATTGTGTTTTTTTTTCCAATTCCCTTTGAAGCACCATGTGTAGGATGGCGCTGAAGATGTAATACTAGTCTTGAGGGACCTATGATTTCAGGTGGAATTGCAAAGCTAATGCATTCCTCTCCTGAGGATGCATCAGAGGACAATTAAGTAAAAGGACTAATCAGAAAAATCTTGTTTATGTAATACCTTCTTAGCTCGGTAACATACCTTGTCTGTGATACCGCACACATTTCTGTACCATGCTAAACACTGTCTTAAAATACTCAGCTTCACAGCCCTTCCTAAGGGAAGCTCTTGAAGTCAGATGGGATACTACCCACAAAGGGTCACTAAACCAAGTGTTCGATATAGACAGTGAGCCAATTCCTCACCTCTACTGCAAAGCATTTGTCACTCACATCAATGGGAATGCTCAGAAATCTGGATCTTAACAGAAGGATTTTTTTAAAAAGAAAATTAAAAGTAAAAACATAGACGATATTAATCTGTCTACTCTCTCATTCCTTTAGGAATCTCAAGCAGAAATTCCAGTAAGACTTTTACATAAATTTTCTTGTGATCATGTTTTAACAATATATTTTGGATGGTGAAAGTTCATATTAAATTGTAAGGCCTATGTGAGGGAAATATCTAGGTATGCCGTGAGCTAGCAATGATCTATAGAAAAGACATCTTGCAGGCTGCAAGTACCACTACCTTGCTTTAGAATTATTTATCCTGCCTCCACTTTCAGCCTCCCAAAGTAGCCAGTGGTGTGTAAGAATTTGTGTATTTTCACAATGCACACCAAATGTCTTTTTCCAATATTATTGCAACATAAAGAACCAAAAAATAAATACATATCAACATAGATTTTTCTAAGCTTTCTGTCAAGATGTATGTTTTCTATATTCACCCACAAGTACTTAGTCTGGGTAAGAAATAGTTTTACATTTTACTCTGGCAAGTCTTTGTTCAATAGCAGTTCCTGGACAAATGAACACGGAGTAAGAAATTGTAAAGCCAGATTTTGAGCTGGTTTAAGGTGAGCTTTTTCATGATCTAGTTGATCATCTCTTGACTGCCAAAAACTATACACAGTACACTTAATTAATAAATATTGAATGGAATTGAAAATTGAAAAATAATGAAAATAAATTAAAACTTAAGATTCTTGAATAATAGGTGGGAATGAATTGTAAGCACAAAATAGAAATCTCTAAGATAGGGATGTTTCCAATATGAAAACTGTCTGGGTTTTTTTTTCTTTTTATGATGTGATGGCTTGATTGGCAGATTCCTTAGCTAGACAAAGAACCTCAACCCATATCCCATTGAGTCCAGGGGAAACAAGACCAAATCCAGACTGAAAAACATCTGTCCTTTATCTCAAATATTTTTTTTTTATATTTTGGGTTATAAGACCATTGTGTAATACACTTCTCATGCATAGCGTATCACCATATCAAACAGTCTTGACTTTGAGAATTATGTTTAACTCATATTAATAGGAAGAAAAGTGTATAATAAAGCACCAGAGTGAGAAGCACAAAGCAAAGAAGATCCATATTTTATCTTAAGTGACTTGTACAGTACTGCAGCTAGTTACAAAAACTGAGATTTTCAATTAAACCATGTTCTACCATAAAATCCAGCATGCCAACCATTTCATTCATAAAATCTGTCCCCCAAGCATTAGAGTTGGTTATAGCGTGAGAAAGTCCAATTCAGTTCCAGGACCAGGAGATATTTTTTTTAAAGGAAAAAAAAAGTTAACACTGATTTTCATCTCTTCCCATAATATTAAAAATGATGTGTAAAGCTCTGCTAATCTGGTCTCTGGATAGTGCCCAATCTCTTGCCACGTGTTTCTGTTCTGGGTCTTGCCCTACGGGAATTTCTGTCAGCACATGCTCAGGAAACAGTTATACCGTTCACTTTTTTTTACTTTTCTTTTTTTTAAGACGGACTCTATCTGAAGTTTGGTGAACCTTTGCACTAATCACTGCCAGGTGCCTCTGGCTACGTTTCTGGAATGTAAAGAATCTTTTCCTTCTCTCCCTCTTTCTTCCTTTCTCCTCTTCCCCCCCTTGTCCCTGATATATTATAAATCCTTCCTTGTGGATCACCTTGCTGGGCGTCATTGCATTTTATTACCCCTTTCTCTAAACAGTGAGCAAACAAGTTACTGGGCTGTGACACGCTGCCCTTCTTACAAGGCCTCAGTCTCTGCTCTGTGACTGCAAGATGCAACGCTGTGTGTCTGTTTTTCTCTTTTCTGGCTGTGCTTGTGGCCAGCTTGAGTAGCTGTCTGCTGTGAAGAGACTTGGGCTCTATTCCCAGTTCTGCTGCTAATGCAGCATGTGACACACCTCTGTGTGTAACATCTTTAAAGTGGGACTGAGGCAATGTCAGCCTTTTCCTTGCTTCTAGATAAATACAAGATGCTATATTTCATTCAGAATACTGCCTCGGATTATGTTAATCCAGTTCTGCATCTTCACTCACCCACACTCGAGCAGTGTCAACAAGTGCCTGTACAATGAGTGCAGCAGCTAGTTAGCTACGAGGAGCAGGTTTCATAAACATTATGGAGAACACCAGCCACAGGACCTTGAATGTGACTTAAGAGTCTTAGGTCATTTAATTGCTTTAGAATATTTTTAATAATACCAATCATCAGTGATAGGAAAACAGATTTGGGAGCCAAAGGAGCTCTTTCCTGGTACACTCCGGGGCTTTCCGCGTGGCCCTTCTCTTCAGGTACGGAGTGACTTACTGACATACACACAATCTTTTCTAATACACATGCAAGTCTCAGTTGGGTGTAAAACATAACTCAGTATTTTGTAATGCATTTCATTACCTACACAAACTCACACATATTACACAAATACTTTTTTTGTATGTTAAATGTGTATCTCTACAGCTGTTCTGAACTGGTATGTGCGATTTCTGCAGAGCAGTTAATCATAGCGATCATTATGGGAGCTGTGCCAATCTAGAAGACATTTTTATTTATAAGGGTTAGTTCAATGATCTTTGAAATGAAGCTGATGAATCACTACGGCTGAAGCCACTACACATAAGGGAAATTTGAAAACTTACTCTTGCTAACAATCTAGCAGGAAAATCTATTTCAAAAGTAAAAAATTAATCCTTATTAATGTGGCCAAAGAAATATCAAAACATATTTAAATAAAGAGCACTGCCTTAGGTTCAAGTGATTGCCAGGAAGTCAATTAAAACGACATGCAATCAAACACAGATATTGTCTACTCAGTATTATCCGGCATGTACTGCATGCTTGAGTGGTCTATCTTATTTTAGTCATTTAAGGTCATTATTCTCTGGCAAGTATGTAGCAAGATGCTTCCAGGTGCAGGCAGACTCTGTACAGGTAGCTGATGCTTGCTTTCTTCAAGTTTACAGTTGAAAAGGCACTATACTGAATAGTGGGAGCTGTTAAGATAATCATTTTGTTATACCATGATAAGTTATTGTGTTTGCTGTATACGGTTTACATCTAACTGCAGAAGTTTTGTTTAAAAAGCAAAGAAAAAATTAAAAAAAAAAGAAAAAAACCCCAGCTTTACAGATGTTAAGTGTAAATTTAACTACATATAAAACCAGTAATGAATAAAATCATTAATATAATGCAGAAGAGCTGTGGTTGAATGCTTAAATGCTTCCCGACTCATTCTGACCAACTCCTTTCACCTCCCACCTTCTCCTGTAACTCTCTTATTTCTTACTCTAAGATAGTTTTGCTTACAGCGTCTCTTCTGGGCAGGCAACACAGCACTTACTTTGAGATGCACCGATGAAGGCTCTCTAATTAATGTCAATCCAGCCCTTCAGAAACACAAATTAAATACATGCCCACCTCTTTCTGCTGATGGCCAAACAATATTTTACCCTGTGATCAACCACTAAGCAATTCTTTACCGTGTGTTGTTGAAGTAAGCCTATGCTAATGCTGATTTTGCTTTAAGGGGGGGAAAAACTGTGTAAGCCTATCTGGACATGATTATAAATGAATTCTGATCACATTTTCTACAATGAGATAAATGACTTGGGATTTGAAACCAGATGCTTTTAATTACTGATTTTCTTTGTTACATGAACCTCAGCTCCGCACCTGTACATTGTTCTTTCTTTGGACAGATGTACTGATGTCCCTTTTGCGTGCTCAGATCCGTAACACTGAGATAAATTATGATGGGTTCTTGGCTTCCTCCACTGAAAATGTTTTCAGCTGTCAGAAATATCTGTTTCTTGTTATTGGTTTTAGTGCTTTTGAAAGAAAGACTAAAACACTGACTTGTGTATTCTATTATAAATGAAGAGTATTCTCCAGTGGAATCCACAATGAATGAATGATGTATCTCCTTGGTCCTAGGAACTGTTATAAAAACTGTGTAGGTATTTAGTTCTCCAGAGTACTTCTAGAAAGGAAGAGTTTGTTTCCTACAAAGATTGTAGCAACATGACCATTCCTAACCAATTTCTTGATGTGAGCTCACAAACTTAAAAATGAATAAAAATTAGAAATAAGTAGTTAAGACCCCTAATTGTCTCTTAAAGTAATAAGAATTAGGTACCCAAATGTATTTTCCTACCAGGCCTGGATTTTGGCAGTTCAAGGAGGCAGCATAACATATTGAAAAGAATCTCCCCCATTTCTTTTACTGGTTTTGGGGCAGTTTCTTAATTCTTACCCCAGAAACAGCCACACTTCAGAAGACTAGCTGCTTGCAAACAGTGAAACTCTTACAGACACAATTTGAGTCTGGTCCCATCTGATGAGCAAGCATCCACCAAACCCTTTGTCTGCCATCACCTACCAGCAAAGCTGAAGGCAAAAGCAGCTCCGCACAGCAGAGATGTGGATTGTTGGAGGGTGCTTTCTCCAAGCTCTACAGGTCACGGAGAGCAGGCAGGGGGCAAAGGCAGATTCTTTGAAATGGAGGCACCCAGCAGGGTCCTGGCAACCTAACAGGGCTGAAATGTAAGTAGGAGCTGGCTTACAGCCTCTCACTGCCAAAGTATAATGTGGTAGTAGTACAAATAAAAATCTAACACACAACGATTTATCCTGCATATTTGTTTTCAACATTAAAAATATCAGGAATTTCAAATCCAGTGTTACCTGGTTGAGCAAGAACGGAGGCTCTGTCTGCCTTGTGTTACTTTACATGAAGAGAAATTAAGGGCTAAATTTTTAACAGAGAACTCTTTACATTTAAGTATTTCTGTGTTATTTGAATTAACAGGTGCTAAGAAGGAAGCAAACAAAAATTCCGATGTTTAAACATTCTGATTAAAATGTCTCTTTTCACTTGATTGTTTTTAAATCCTGTTTCTTGTGATTTTGTGTGGCTAAGTGGCTCTTCAGGGGGGTCTGGAACGTGGTTTGAACTGGTTGCAGTTAGCTGGTGAGATGCTTGGGCAAAGAGAGCTGTGTAAGCTCCTTCCTCTAACCTTGACTACTTAGTCCTTTATGTTAAAGGCTCACAAGACTGGATTCAGAGTTCTCATTAATCACCACCTATGGACATCACAGATGTCTTAATCCCACTAGTTCTTCATTTACTGTTGTGTTTACAGAGCAGAAATGACCTCAATTACCACAGGAATATAAAAAAAATAGTTTCACTTTCCTTTCCCTTGGAGACACATCACATTCCCAGTAAAGTTATTATTTGTCAGTACCCCCAGCTTCTTTTGAGAACATAAGTGCTGTTTGTTACGGGTGACACAAGTGACAGAGGGCCTCAGTCACATATAGAGGGACCGTGTTCAGATCCTACAAAGTGACCTTGTTAGGTCATTAAGCTAAATTGGTGCAAATCCCTGACTTGGTGCCACCACTCAAACTCACTTAACTTTACTCCTATCAGTTTCATTTATGCTGATAATTTATCACACTAAATATTTTAAACTGGAATTTGCAGGGATCGTTTACAAATGAAATTAAGTACTTTTTAAATGACTTAGATAATAACAGCTAAAAAATAGCAGAAAGAAAGCCAAGTGCAACATCCACACAAGATTTAATACTAAAAGCTGTTTTTCCATCTTCATACAGCTACAAATCAAAACAGACTGTTTTTGCAATGGGCAAAATGAAACTGAGTTAGACATGCTACAAGAAATGCTAAAATAACACTTTGCTACCTGAAATTAAATATATATATATATATTTAAACCTGGATCATGACAAGACCACTTTCTGGATGCCAAAATATTTCTCAGTCACACACTTTTAGTTTAATCAATATCAATGTAAGTAAATTTTTTTGGTATAGCATACATTTCATACTAGAATTTGAAAAAATACTCTCCATATTGTATAAAGCCAGTATAAATATATTTGGTAATGAAGTCAGATTTTGTTAGAACATTTTCAAGTGAATTAGATAATTTTGTCAAACTATTTAAATGTCTTAGCAAACCATTTGGGAAAATTGACTGCTGCACTTGGTATTGACTTTGGCAAAGGATGGCATAACATAGGGCTTTAAAAAAAAAAAAAGAAAAAGCCTTTAAATCAAATTCTGAATCTCATGTCAAACTTGAGTAGACTATTTGTACTCCGCCTCATGTAGTTTTTGGCACATTTCATATTTGATGACTCAGTAATTAGATTTCTTGATAGTAATCATTTGGTTCATTCCACAGTCCTAAGCTATGCAATCCAGTCTTGTCATGGTACGGATTCACAGTATAGAAATTCTTTGCATTTACTTAAACATGAATGCTGAGACAGCTGACAAATGAGGCAAAGCATTATACGTGTGCCAGAAAGCTGGAACAGTTAATATGCAGAAAGGTAGCGTTAGGTGTTTCTTTGCTATCGTAACCATATATATTTTATATGAGTAACGGCACACTGCTATGAAGTGGCAAAGGGGCAGCAGTTCTATAATTCAGCTGCTCCAAGCATTAGATTATTAAGTGATTTTGCCCAGTTAAATGGATGACTGCTTTAAACAAAACTGTGCTAAATGAAATTCAAGGACTATTAGTTCACACTAAGTTTCTGTATTTGCAATCAAAGTGTCACGTATGGGCTTTATTTCAGCAGTCATTAATAACCTAAGCATAAACAATTAAAATTCAGCAAAAGGATCTTGGCGAGGGGGTGCTTATTTTGCTTCCAGACAGGGTAAAACTACAGCAACTGGGTATGATAGTGCTGAACGCGGACTATTTTGAGTTTAGAAATTGGTATTTGAGATGCTGAAAAATTCCATGTAATTATGTCATGAAACTAGATACTCTGTTTTAAAATAACTATTTGGTAATACATTCCACTCTCCATTTCCTGATGTTTAGTTCATGGTTAGAAATCTGTTATCATGTCACTCTTACATTTTGTTACAGGATACTAACTATGGTGTTTCTGCAAATACTTTACATAATACTTAAGTATATAGGCGCCAAGATAATAAATCAGCACTGTTGTCTCCTCTGACAAGGAATACCTATTCCCCTAGAACTGAAAACAGCAGAGACAACTCTGATGTTAGCTTTGGCCTAAGCACATGATCAAAATGTCTGTAGAAGGAGGTCAGTGAGCAACTCAGTTCTCTCAGCACAGAGTTTCTGCTGAAAGAGAAGTGCTGTACTCTGGGATGGAAACATGAGGGGCAGCAAGGAGGATTCGTCTGGAAGCTTCAGACCCCTCAAACTGCAAAACTATCTGTTGCCTTCATTCTGGTCAAATCTTTGCTTTCATTTCGTATTAACAGTATCAGACATGAAGTGCCTTAGAAACAAACCTACCTTACTGACAGCCTGTTAAACCCTTCCCACAGTATATCCTTACTTTATTTCATTCTTTGTTGGGATTTTTGCCTTCACTCCCCTAGGAACCAACTCAAAGAGGAACCAGCTGAGCAGCGCAGTGGGGAGCAGTGAGAGGAAGGGATTCTACTCCCGCAGGCTCAAGTAGTCCCATTCTGCAGGGAAAGAACAGCTCATGGATTACCTTCATTTCGGACTGCCTGTCTCCTTTCCTCCTGTTTATGCTCCCTGACTGCTCTGCTACAGAAAGCTTCATGTTTATCTGGTATAACTTCCAGCTACATCAGCATGCCCAGTGCCTCCTGTTGGCCATGACCCCACCATGGGCATAGTGTGCCAATGGCAAATACAAGGTTGGGAACTCGGGTGGCAGGGCAGGGAAGGAGAAGCGTTTGGCACAGGCACCTTATGTGACATTTTCAATAAATGATGGACAGAATGAGTCTGTTCCTATGATGGGCAGATATGCATCAACATTGGGAGGGGGCACCGGTACCTGGTACTGGCAGAGGTCAGAAGAGATGGCTGAAGGAGGCACAGAAGCTAATCTTGCTACAGCATTCATTCCTCAATGAAGAAAAAAAATTGAGTGATTTCTTCCTAACTGAATTTCCTCCATCAGATTGTTCTTCAACTACTCCAGGTGTAATTTTCCTTACTGTGCCCTTTCTATGCCACATACACTCTGCCTTCTGCCCTTCACTTGAAGCATACAATTAAAAACTTTTTGGGATTTCCTTTCCACATAGAAGAAGGGATGTGTCAGTCACTGGGCTAGGATGGAAAAATTCTATGTTCAGTTTCTGTATTTGCGAACCCAAACATATTTTTAGGAAAAAAAATTCTCTTAATCTCTGTATCCCATTTCCCATCAATGAAGAAAATCAGAGTCCCCTCCCTGTCCAAAGTGCTGGGAAGAAAAAACTGTTAAGTTTCATTTTTAATTTGCATGAGTCTAGGCACCAAAAAAAATCTGAGCAAAAAGATTAGAGCAGAATTTTGTGGCTTACAGAGATTCTTTACTGTTGAGAAGATGTTATGAGATCCTAGAGCAAACAGTGCTTTAGAAATATCAGATACTGTCGCAATGCAATGCAATCCATACTGTAGCAATGCAATCTATACAATCAGTGTGATAATATACTCTTCCCTGAGTAGGAGCTTACAGGTTGATGCCTGCTGCTGAGAGATGTATTACAGAAAGTCTTATCAGAGAGCAAGGAAGTGAGAGAGCCTGCTGCCCTGACACTAACCATAAGTCTTACTAAGGCAAATACTGCCTTATTCTTGAGTGAGTTGTAGTTTGGATTTTTATCCTTTGAGAGATTTTCATTTCAGCTGAGAAAAGTTCTCTGCACTTATCCAAACCTACAAGAAGTCATCAAGGAAGAATTAAAAAAAAAAAATTAAAAATCTAAATGCAATTGCGTTCTATGAAGAGGAAAAAAATCTCCGTGTGTTTTGTTGAAGACAAGGCCAAGGCCCTGAGCAACCAGCTAGTAATGTCAACATTTGCTCTGCTTTGCACAGGGGATGGGTAACACGACCTGCTGAGGTTCCTTCAAAACTAAATTATTCTATGATTCTAAAATAAGAAGATTTGCTTAGTTTGGGCCAGTGTTTTTCATTCGAACAGTATCCATGCAAAGTAAAAGAAACCATTGATCATTCATTATCACGCCAGACAGAGGCCAAGCATGTTTAATACACATACCCTTCCCTGGCACTCTCCAACGGCGACTGGTGGTGATGTGGGCTGGAAAGGGTGGAGTCGAGTGGATGGTGTCTTGAAGGGATGTCATGAGGAGGAGGCAATATACCTGGTGAGGGACCGTTATGGGTAGCGCTGGAACTGCTGTACATGCCTGTGAACACACAGCATTTTGCAAAATAAAATAAGCAAGGAAAGAAGCATCCAAGTAAGTCCTTGAGCATCCTCAACTCCTTCCCTATCCCCCACTCGACCCTGAGACACAAAAAGGACTGGCTCCTAGTAAATGCAATTCTCAGAAAAGTCTAGTCATCTAGTCCTTCTTTTCTCAGTTTCTTTGCCTTTACACTCTTCTTAACGTTTGCCTACAAAACATCTCCCAGAGTTTTGGCCCACCAGGGCATGGCTCTCAGGGAATCTGCACACAGAGGAAGACTAGAGCAGCTACTCATATTGTATTCTGAGGGCTGTGGGGCGCAAATGAAATTTGCCAGCTCCCACAGCATCCAGCTGTACAGCACAGAAGACCTCACACTCATCTGAGGTCTAGTTTCGTTGCCTTTTCTCCTCCTGTGGAATTCACCTGTCCTCTCCCACTCACTGTGTGCAGAGCTACACATTCAGAAGTCGGTGCTGTGTGTCAGCTAGGCTGGGCTGCATCCCATGTCACTGACAGGGTTCTGGATGGCAATCCTCCCGAGCCCTGACAGTGACACGGAACCAGCAGAAGAAAACATGAAAATCTGGAGCCATGGGGAATGTATGACAGCCCTCTGGGCAGATAAGCAATGGCTGGACGTCAGCATCTTTTTCTGTGTGATTGAAGAGCAGAACCCCTAAGGCAAGATTCCAGCCACCTTTGTCAGGGCCTTCAGATGAGTCAAAAACCTCTCATGAACAATGAGTCCTCAGCTGTTGACAGATCTAAAGCAACAAAAATGAACCACATCATCTCTATCTCCCACTAGACAGAACATTTGTCAACCAGCCAGTGAAACCAACTTGCTTTCTGCACTGAAAGCCAGACAGAAGGGCTTTAAGAAGTCAGATGTTCCCAGGTGATGCTAGGATTTATTTGTCAAAGCCTCTTCTGATAACAGTAAGTCAGTAGCTAGGATGCTTCATTGTGAAAATGTCATTTTTCTACTGGTGGATTTGGTCCAGTTTATAATACAATAGTTTCCACTTCCCCAAAATCCTTACCGTTCATACATTCACTGTCAGGCTTGGAAGATGAGCCAAATACCAGTTTGACCTTGACTGCACACTGTCATTTCACACTTCAGCTGGATTTCCTACAACATGCAGCTCAGGTACACTGGCAGCACAGCCTGGAGGAAACGGCTGAATCTAAACCAAGCTGTTTGTGCTCTCTAAGGCTAGTGGACTATTACTGGCCCCTGTCAATAACTTGCCCAAAAAGCTCCAAAACCCCGAAAAGGTAGCTTTAGCAGTGTGGTGGCCAGTAAACACACTCAAGTGTTTTATCTTACAGTCCCACCCCTGAACAGCTCATGAATGTTCAAGAGGTCTCTCCTGGCCCTTCCATACTGTCTCAGCTGCTGAGGATAGTTCAATTTTTTGCTTGAGGTGGATGAGAAAAATAGAGTAGGAGAGTACCTACAACCAGCTTGCCCCTCTAGAGAAGCAAGAGAATGTTTAAAAAACCACCCCACACATCCATATGTCCAGGAGACAAGTCCTGCACGATGCTTTTGACTTATCGATCCCACCTTCTCTGGAAAAGGCTCCTGCTTGGAGCATGTGTGTGCTGAGGCTTATAGGGTTTGTTCATAGGGTTTGTTCATAGAGTTTCCCTCTTCCTACATCTTTGTTTACCACAACACCCCCACTCACATTCAGTTTGACAAATGGTGTCCCTTGTCCTCACATCCCCCTGACCCCCCTTATATACTGCAGCTTGTGCTGCCTCACCCCAGAAGCTTCTAGCTCCCCTTGCAGTGACAGCCCTTCTCCATGGCACTGCTTGATCAAGAGCCCACCACAACATTGGCTGAAGCATGTCAGGGTGAACCCAGCTGTCCCCATCTCCCCTGTGACACCTCGACAAATGTGGCGCTACATGTGTGCTGCCTGCTGTCAAGCAGCGTGTGTCACAGCTGAGCCCTGCCTGTCCCTCCAGCAGTGGGAACACTAATTTTGGGTGCCAGCCTCTGGTATCCAGCTGCCAGTATTCCTGAAGCTTGTCAGAACGCAATTATCTCTGAGGCGTTTGTCAAATGTGGTTGAGCTTGGCTAATGGATTTTTAAAAATACCGTGGGGAAGGAGGCTGACACACATGTGGACAGAGAGGCGAGCAAAATGATGACATAAGCCTTGCTTCCTGAGGAAATGAGACTGAACCCAGAGTCCTGATCTGTATGGCATGTATCCCTCGGACACAGGGCCAGCAGGAGGAACAGAGGGAGCTGCAAGGCTGCTCTGGCGTCAGACACAGCCGTGTGTGCTCCTGGGCCTGCTGGTGCGGCTCTGAGGCTGCAGAGCCAACCACTGGGATGAAGGCTGCATCCGCCCCTGAAGCTTCTGGATAGTGAGAAAGCAGAAACACGAGCCAACGTAGACAAAGAATCGACCCTATTGTTCACTTGCTTCCCTTCCACAGGGCGTCTGCCTGTAATTAAAGAGTACTTCGAGGGCCATGTGGCACACACAATGGAAGACAGGATCCACTACGAGATTCCATGTGACACTGCAATGAGACATTAGTCATTTCTGTTGAGTCACTAAGAACCAAACTGGTATTTACTTGAAGTTAAAAGCTATTTATCTTACGTAGCGCAAAACAAGGGCACTCCAACAGAACATGAGCTTTACTTCCTTCAGAGGGACAGACCTTTCTCTGGTCACGGGCACTGTGCAGGGTGTGCTATGCTAGGCACTGCCAATGCTATCACCGATCAGCCATTTATGCCGCTGGAATTCACTTTGACTGGAAAAAGTTCTGATCTGCATATTTTCATTCCAGACTTAAGACACTCAACGTTTGGAGCTGCTGTCACTCTGATTCCATGATTATCTAATGGTATGCTCGTGGGTGTTAAGCCCCAAAATGGTGCTTTTAGAAGGAAATATTGGCAGTGTCAGTTTATCAGGAAAGAGAGAGAGTGAAGGGAAGCAGGAGGTATCTGCTCATGGGAGGGTGCATATGGTCCTTCCCACTGCTGAGCCCTACCAGAAGGGAAGAGTTGTGTGAGGGGAGAGCAATGCTGTGTTTGCTGCGTGGATCCCAAGTGCCTCTACAATGGAAGAAGTCAAGGGGGAAAGTGCAGTTGCTATTACAGCCTCAGTACAAGTTTCAATACTCCTAAAATTTTACTTCCTTATACAGTTTTTCTTCCTTTTTTTCAGCAGCAACCTATAGTACTGAGTACCTGAAGTCGCACAGCAGCCTTTGGAGCTGTTAGGAGTGACTACTCCTGCAAGTGGAACCCACTTCAGGACTGTGCACCTCAGGCCTCTTCACGCATTGACCATCTCAGCTTGTAAATATATGTCATCAATCAATATTTTAAATGGTTTGGCCTTTGACCTTAACATCTGTTGCCAAAACAGCACTCTAAGCATCTGTGACCAGCAGCTTTTTTTCCCCTCAGCTTTGTGCTAACCGAGACCAGAAAAACAATAATAAAACGTGCCCAGAGAAAATGCCTGAGTGGAATTACCCAAGTGGAGAGACTTCCTTTGCAGGGAGCGATACAAGCTCTTGGGCACAGTTAGAGTTGAATGCGTGCAGCCATGAAGCATCTTAGTTATGAGGAGGGAAAAAGGAGGAAGATCTAAGCAAACAATGGGTTCTTCTGACTGCAAAGCATTCTTTTGCTCACTGTCTTTCCCAGTCCTAAGCACAAACCTGCTTTGAAGTCAGACACAAGGGATAGGAGCTTTTTAAATATTTCATTTTTTCTGTGATTGGCTTTCATCCCTGATGTATTTAAAATGTGCTTTAACTTGGAAAAAGACAAAACTGAAACTCTCCAGGAACTCAAGTGATCCCTAAAGCCCAGAGCTCTGCACATTAATAATGTGTGTTTTTTTTGGGGGGGGGGGGGGAAAGAGGAAAAAAAACCCCAAACTCAAAACAAAAACCCAAACCATGAACATTTTTCTCCAGAAATATTGCCTCTGCTTATTTGAAAAGCAAATGTGCAATCATTGCAGACTATA
>NW_010129329.1:156162-171008 GCF_000699245.1 Pterocles gutturalis | reverse complement strand
AGGAATGTCCTTATGCTTTCATTCTGTGAGGATCAGGACTTTAGCTTATATGTCCTAAATCATGCCAGAGGAACAGTTTTGCCTATGGAATTGTACTGCACATAGTATGAAGCAACTTCTGTTTCACTGTAAAACAGTCTTTCAAGTCATGATTTATTTTCCCTGTCAGTTTTTCATACTGTGCATGTGATGGGGTCTCATATGGGGTGACCCGGTAGAAGTATCAGGGAAGATTTACTAGGTTTCTTACAACATCCTGGTGATGGATTGATATAATCAGCAAAGAAATCATATCAGAGAAAGCCAGTATTATTGATAGATAAAATCCTTAATTTCACAAGAGGTTCTCAGAAATGACACTGAGAGGTTAGGGATGGTCTGCTTATCTGTAAGATAATAACTTTTTTCCTGTTTTATTGTTGTCACTTGAAATCTGAGGCTATTTATGAGGTTCTTAAGTGCAGCCTGTTCTGAGGGAAATGTCACTGGTCTTTCCTGTCCTGCCTGGAAGTGAGAGGCCCAGCCATGCTCCAGCTATGCTGGACTGTCAAGGGTGGAGAGCAGAGGCCACATGCTGCCCTCACAGATCTTGAGAGTGAAGATGACAAAGGCAGAAAATGGAAATAATCCCCCGTGTCCCTCCAGCTTTCTGACACTTTTTGAGGAGCCACATATAAACTGTGAGTGCTGACTCCCAGGGGAAAAACGCTAGAATGATGGGTTATTTCCCTTTCTACTCCATTCGGATAACCAGCTACATTCCAACATTTTAGTGCAACTTGAAATAGGAAGGAGAATAGGAGATGTCAAGCAGGATGCATTTTTTAATTTTATTTTTAAGATTTAGAGTGAGAAAAAAAGGAGGAGATTCTTGCCTAAGCAATTTTTAGTAATTTATTACTTTGCTCTTACAAAGCAAAATACATTAATAAAGTGCACCAGGCATTTTTGTTTTCTAATCCCAGTCTACCATTGGATTTCTCTAAACCTCCACAGAAACAAGCTAGGGTTCGTCTGGAAAGCTGGTACTCAGTTATTAAATCAATTTAAAACATATTTAGTAATACCAAGTCAAGCCTCTCCTCCATAGTGGAACTGAAAGAGGATCTGAAGATTCCCTCCAGATCATACAAAGTGCTAGATATAAAATGAAGGAATATATCCATCCCATTTCTAATACGCAGCTGCCATTAAAAATGAATATGATAGTGGGGTGTGTCCGGAACATGACAGAAAATGACACGAGGAAATGCAACAATGATGGCTTACAAATGAAGCGAATGGCGTAATCTGGAATTTTGTGTGTAGTATTGGTTATCCCATCCCAAAATGGATATTACAGAGTTAGAGAAGTTTCAAAGGCAGTAACATTAATGGTTCTCCACAAGTAGGTTCCACCAACGCAGACCCAGTAAGAGTCTATGTGCATATTCTTCTCATCCAACATCATCTAAAAGATGCACGTCCAAAATTAATCAAGGAAAGTATTTTTTCAAAAGAGTGCAGGATTTGCAGCTCACTGATACACGATGTTGCTGAAGCCAAGAATAAAATAAACACGAAAATTAGAAAGAGGGCTAAATAGTTACATGGACAGAGAAAAGTCTGAGAGTGAAAACAGCTAAGTGAAAGGTTCCCTGATCTAATCCCCAGAATCAGTGGAGGGACATGGGTACCCTCACAGGCTGAGGCAGATTACAGTTAAACCCATGGCCTTTGAGAGTTCCTCTGTCTCTCTGCTGACTAAACAAAGATTCTGAGATTGCTACATCCCTGGTTCAGGATCTTCTGCTGAGGTTCAAATGTTATGAATCAAGATCTTATTTTCAGCAGAAGGGAATGGAAGCATCTTTCTCTTCATATAAAATGTATAGAACAGTCTAAGGTCCCTGGAAGGGGCCAGCTCTTGTTCAAACCACAAGAAAGACAGACAGACAAGAAGGAATGAAAGAATAATGCTAGAAAAGATAATTGAAACAACACGTTTGACATTTCAAATTCAAGCTTTTGCTCCATTCATACATCAACATATTATTTGTTATAATCACCCAATGGATGATAATGCACAGCCACAACAACTTTTCTGCAGCTCCTGAAGAGCTGGAAAACGTTATTTCTGCGTGCCTTTGGCTTTGCTAGAGCACTCGTTTGGCTTTAGCAAAGCTCATGCACCTGCATTCTGCTGAAGCCAAGGCAAACTGTTTAAAAGAGAACAAATGGATAGAACTGACTTTCAGCAGGGCTGCTGCCCCTCCACATTAATTAATAGGAGCTATTTGGCTGACTAACTCTGAAAAAAAAAAAAAGCAGGCTGTAGCAAACAACTCACAAAATTACTTCATTTTACTTATTGGGTTGTTTTTTTTTTCATCTTCCATAGTGGCAAATCAGACCCACAAGCTTTTCTTTTTCAAATCCTGTATTATATGACATATTTAGCATCATACTTATTAGAAGTATTCTTACCTGTAATTAAATCATGATGACCAGATCTACCACATTTCCCATCCAAAATGTGCTGTGAAGATGTGTGGAGTTGTTGCATAGCTAAGCAGTCACTTAGTACATCTTGTTCGATATCGGTACATGAATTTAGCTACAAGAGGAGGATAAAACAAGCATTTTATTTCAAAGTAAATCAAATTACTTCTAATTAAATTCATATGCCTCTTTGCTTAAAGACTATGTATAGAAGGAAGGAACAAAATGTCATTCCTAGGAACTTGGTGTAATTAAGGATATATCTATTACTTGGTATTTTTAATTAGACATCATTTTGGTTTCCTTAAATGCATAAGTGTGCTAATCTTAAATCAACAAGATCTTCAGAAAATAATGTGCCCTGTGTTTCTTCAAACCTTCCTGAGTAATTTAACTGCATATTATCAGGCTTTCTGTACTTTCTTGGGTTCTGTGGCAAAAGGATTGCATCACCTTGTAGCTGTGACACTTGGAAAGAGATTTTAAAAGTGTTTGTGCTTATCAGATTAGAACTAGTGGAATGATACGCTGTCAGTAATGTGTAAGAGGTATCACTGATATGTCAGCTGCTCTCCATGTAAATTAAAGCTCTGGCAAAAGTGTCTGAAGCAAACTCTTGAAAACCACAATGTCGATCATATTAAAAACAGGAGAGGAGAATTAAGAAAGAAAAGCATTTCTAATTTTCTTTCAAACATGCTGATGTTGCCAAGCTTTTGTCATAATATAGTGCTCACATTACACAAACAACCATCATATTCTATAGCCATTAATAAATAGTTATTGTCTTTACGTTTACAATTTTGCATACCGATCTCCCCTGGGTTTGGTTATTCTGAATAAAAGGTCCAGGCAAATCTATTTAGAATTCTGCTATACAGCCGTTTGTTGGTTCAAGATAAACATCTAACATTTGGATCACAAAGTGCATCTGCAGCCAATTAAACTACCACTAAATTAACAGCTAACTCTCTCCTGTTTTGTTCTTGTAAAGCCTTTCAGAACAACTGAATATTACCACTGCACTCGTCTTCTAGGCTATGAACTAAATATTCAGGATTCTTTTGATGTAAGCCTAAGTTCAGGCATTTTATTTTATATCAGAGATGGCACATTTTGGTAGCATATCTCAACCAAGACATGTGGGCAGAGCAGCCTGTTAATTTTTCTTTCTTGGCTAAGTCATTTCCACTCAGAACTCCTGGGAAGCTAATACCAACAGACAACTGCTGTTCCCAAGTTATAACCAAAAATGAGGAAGTGAGTATAAACAGTCTTTTCCCCTTTTTTCCAAAGTAGACTGTCATCGTTTCAATAACATTTGTTTAGTTGTGAAAGGGGTTTTTCTCCTATAATATGGTTTAAGTGAAATATTTAGGGGCTTTTGTTATTTATTAGCCAGATTTGCTTTGGTCCCTTTTAAGACAGCCTGATCAAAATGCACTTTAAATCTGCTGCTTTTTCAGATGCCTTTTAAGTTCAAGGAAAAAAAAGACACAGGATGAAGTACTCCTAAAGGTATCATGGATAAATGAGACAGGAAAACTGAAGATGATTTCAAGCCTCTGGAGGAGTGCAGATTTGGATTGGTCTATCAAATAAGGTGTGGGAGGCAAGGAACTAACATTATGTTAAGACAGACTTGATAAGTCCATGGGGGGTATGTATCTGCATGCAGGAAAATTCCTCAGACTAGCAGACTAAGAGATATGAAACCCTGATACTTGATGTCTTGGTACATCCAAGCAGCTCAAGTTTGCAATTTGTGTGTACCGCATTTGTCCTGTATTGGTTCTGTGCTTAAGGCTTCCTGCTGCTCATTCAGGAAGTACTTTGTGCCCCTTAATGCAAAGTTTGGATTTAGGGTTTTTCCCCACCTTCCTCCATAGAACTGGAAACAGGCCTCAGCAGGTGACGGGGTATAACAGTGGGGACTGCTCCTATATCCAGACGTAAAGGACGTTAACACGTTGATGCATTCATCCCAGTACACAGAGCTGAACAAATGATACCCATGTTTGGTATTAGGAAATAATTCCCTCCTTCTTTTCCCCAAGAAGTATGTCAGGAACCACAGGAAGAAAAGATGGGGTGTGTGGGGGGGTGGTTCTCTGCTTTGGAAGAGGGAGCATGGTTGCTTTCCACAATCAGGTGAGAGTCTCATATAACAAAATCTTCCTGTCACAAAGATCTTGCTATTGCAAAAGACTTTGGTGCCGCAGTCAGCCTCTTTCTGTGGCCAGCTGCTGCTGTGGCTTTCTGACTCTTACTCTCATTAAGACCTAAAGGTTGCTCTAGGGGAGCGTTGGGAATTTTGTGACCTGTGGTGTGGGAGGCGTGTGCTCAGCACACCCTGTGGAACCTTCTAGAGAGCTGTAGTGAAACCACATGGTAGTCTTACTCCCAGGCACAAAGCTCCACATGTCATGAGTGTTTTTTGACTCACTATTTGAAACAGCATGCACAACTCTGGACACTGATGTTCCACAAACTGTTACTCAGACAGCATGCTCCTAATGGAGAGAAGGGTTACAGGAAGAACTGGGGGACAGACAACTGTCCCAGGAAAGGGGACCATAAGTTCAGATTTGTGAATCTAGCCAAGTGAAAACTGTAGGGGACATAATTCATGCTGAGAAGTAGCAGGAGGGAAGGGCTGTAAGACAGGGTGGCATGGCTGACACAAGGACTAATCAGGATGAACTCATCATAGTTGTATTCAAGCAGGAAAATTATGCCTTTTTGACATCCATCTCACTTCTCCATGGCTTATCCCAAATTCTGCAACTAGTATTACCTGGGTTCTGCTATTCTCTCTTCTCTCTACAGGTTCCTCTCTTGGCTCTCCAGTACTTCTGGTTCTTACCTGTGACATTTTTCCAAACTAGCTGCTCCCTAGCTCTATCTTGCCAGGCTGTCCTTTCTGCTCTGTCCTCCATCCTTTAAACATGCCTTGCTGCTCATCCGTGATGCTCTCGGCAGTGGCGAGGCAGCTGGGGGAAGACGTCATTGCTGCTTATTTAACTAATTGTAATTGTTTCCTAAGGCTTGCATTCCCTTCCACTCCTGGGCCTGAAGTATGCTCATGGTCTGTTCTGTCACAGACCAGCTCTGCAGGGTCCCAATCATCTTTTTACAAACTGTGTGTACAAATGTGTAATAAACAAGTCTCTGATCCTGGGCTGGTGCCCATAAGCATCCCCATTTAATAATGAGTTCAGGATTTAGCCCACAGAAACCAAAACACTTATTCGAATCTAATAGTAGTGAAAACATAACTAGCAGTCTGGGTTTGGAATGATTTATAAATGCATTTTAAATGCAGATGTGGTGGGAAAAGTGTGTGGGGGGGTTCATTCTCATCTATTACAAGTGTTCCTTCCCTGACATTTCCATAGTATTCTGGCTTAGTTTCAGTTGTGTTTTAAATGATCTGCCAACATGTATTTACTAGCTGATTGCAGAGACTCAGTGCATGGACGTTTTATGTGAATGAGAGTAGAATTCGGGCTTGTGTAGGAAAGACCACCAGGAAAGAAATGCTTGGGGAGAAAGCGTGGGGCAAACTGAAATTACAGGGTAGTAACCTTGAAAGTGCAAAACTATGAAGTGGACTGGTTAACAATAGCAATCAAATAAACACCAGGAAAATTAGCTCAACTTAAGTTTTCTTCTAGGGATATTGCAGAAGAATTCTAATTTGAAAATATGTAAACTAAAGGTAAATTAAAAATAAGTACATCGACAAGATCTGGAGAGGTGTCACTTTTTGCCTAGTGGGTCTTACCTTCTTACGCACCTGTTGCTCTTTGGCTGAATGAGCTTTCACGTGTTTGCGCAGAGAGCTGGGGTCGGTGTAGCGTTTGGAGCAGCCAGGAATCTGACAGGCATAGGGTTTCTGTAAATGTGAGGAAAAGATTTCATATTCCTCTGCTTCTCTACATTCAGCACACAGAGCACTGAAGGATGGCCGTTTCTGTGAAACTCAGTGTGAAGCCTGAGCTGTTTGCTCTGTTTGCCATTTCCAGATTTGCCGTGTCCCTCTATGTACACAAGCCAGGCATGGTGCAAACAGAAGAACCGCACTGACAGCTCTGATTTTGCACTCCATGCAAGCACTGAGAGCACTTGACACATCCACACTCTAGCATGGTCGATACTAATTACTGGGCTGTATTAAATACTAACGAGATGTAACTGGATGGGTTTTGAGAGCATTACTTTTTTTTTTTCTAGCCTTTACAGTAGACAAAATGATCATGAGATCACTCAGTATAATTATAAATATAGAAGCTCTGGTTTGGAGTTCTGTTTTACACGGATTTTACGATTATTCCACGCGCAGCAGAGAAGAACTTGGGGCACAGCACACATTTGGTTTCCTTCATACTTTGTTCCTCTTTCAAGTAACAACAGCAATGTCTTTCTTTTTATAACTCCTAACCAAGCAACCTACATCAAACATTACCATCTGAGCAAATCAGTACAGAAATAAAAACCCACCATTGCTGATTTTGTTGGGAAGACCCTTCCAGCTGATTTTGGCATGTGGCAGAGCTTGCCACTTTTATGTGGCACAATATGAGCACCATCTCCTGGGAAAACCATCAGTCTGGGCATGCAGTTCCAGTACACTCTTCTCATAGGAAAATAAAAAATAAATAAATAAAGATGTTCCAATTTAACTGCTGATTCTGGAGTCCCAATGGCTGAAAGCCTCACCAAGTTCCTCTCCTAGTTATGCCCACTCCTGACAACTGAAACACTATCTCTCCGTTACAGTACAACCTCCAAATGAATGTGCAATTACCACAAAGGGACTCTGGCACTTGTTATTAAGTAACCACTGACTTAAGTGATAGCAAACTAGTGCTGCGTGGCAAAGTTCACCAAGTTTTAAAGTTGAGCGAAACATTCCTTTTTTCTGTGTTTTCTTGCCTCATCCATCAACACTGCCTTGGCCTCTCACTGGGACTAGTGAGTCCTTTTGGTGTCTTCCCAAAGGTAGAAAACTGGTTTGTCACAACCTCACTGTCACATTCTTTAATCACCTTGGTTTCAGAAAGAGGATGCACAAAAGGGAAAAAAGCCCACTGGTTTTGGAAGAAGTAACTGTGAGGTCCTCTAAACAAGTTGCTCTCCTCCAGGAGGAATGATGACACGCCCTTTTTACCACAAGGACAGATACATTCCCTTTGTTCTGCTTCTACCTAGGAGAAGGATCTATTGCCAGATGATTTAGTAGAGATTCAATCAAACTAGCACACACCAGTAAGTCTCTAAAATGATTTACAGATTCTCCTTTTGGAGAAGATAAATGATGAAGTGACCTACATTGAGAAGCTTTAAAACCAATTCCAAATGCACTCAGTAAGGAATAAGCAGTCTATATAAACCCCTTTTCTTTGTAAGTACCTCCGGAGGATAAGTATTGCTGCTCTGTCCAGCCAGCAGGAAATTTCTGAAGGAATAATAGAATCATTCACCAATTCATGACCTTACAGGCTAACACAGCACCTACCCAGAAAGTTACAGGGCAAAGGAGATTTATTGAGAGTGTCTGGAACACAGAGAACTGACACCTGAGGAAAAACCATGGAAAACTTTTAACAAAGCCCTTAGCAGAAAACACTAGCTGAGTATTTTTCGAATCATTGATGTCATTCAAATTAGTGATAGAATCATTCAACTTAGTGATAGGGAAAGTAGATGAAAATCTGACTACCCTTAAAAAAGGTTCATGGCTCTTTGCTCTGACATTCCAGGCAGTTATTTTGTCCGCTGAGCTAATGCATCGTGCAGTCTTTACAGTAGCACCATCCTGGAGCTCTGTTATTTTTCACAGTCACATAAGCACAAAGTACATGCAGTTAACCATAGCCAGTTAAACCAGGTCAGTGGAAGTTAGTTACTGTGAGGTAGGACTACAGAAACAGTTTTAAAGAACCTGCAACGGAATAGCATGGAGGATATTTTTAGACATTTAAGAAAGTTAGTAGAAAATTATTACTGTACCTCTTTCCTGATTTATGAGCATTTCAGATAATCAAGAGAGATAAAGAGAGAAGAAAAGAAAATAGAAAGTTAAGAGATTTGTCTTCATTAATGCATAGATCAACAGATATCAGAATTTTTGCTTATTTTGTTAACTGTTTGAATTAACTTTCAAAACTAATAAATGGCATTCCATTTGTGAGCTTGGCTAATAAAAAATATATCTATTAGATTCAAGCAGTTAAATTTCAAAACCATGTACCCAATTTAGACTATCCACTTTCAAAAGAGACGCATGTTAGAACTAATTACAAATTCAAATATCTCAGGTTGACTTTCAAATAAATAAAACATTGTTATTGTAAGTGTGCTTTGGTTTGGAAAATGTGACTGACTCACTTCTCTTACTTGTTTGTTTTTGCAAGGCATAATGTACGTTAGACATTCCTTAATGCTGCACTGTCTGAAATGTGTAACTGCTTAAAAAGTAAATATCAATTAAACTCAAAAGTTCTGCCCCATAAACACTTGGCCAAACGTTAAACCATATATTCACTTCTTTGAAAAAGACAAAGGAACAACTCTGCCTGTTATTCTTTACAAGCTTTACGCTGAGGACTTAACTGGTCTACAAAGTTGTCTGCTTACTTTCTTCCCCCATAATACAGTGATTTAATTTTATCAGAGCCTCAGACAGTAGACAGGCTCCTGTCTTCTCTGCAAGACAAGTGAGAAGACTTGTAGCATTGAGCCAGAATCTACCAACTGTTCATAAGAAATGAATTTGGTTTTTTACAGTTAATTCTGATGGTGGGTACTTAACAAATTTCACAGAGTTGTAAGACAGATGTATTTTTACTTTTACAAAATTATGCCCCAAACTGAGATGCATTTACCTTCCACTGAGATGTCTGAACTGCTTTTGCATTCATTCAGAATAGACTTTGCTGAAGCAACATAGGATAGGAAGCAAGACAGTGACACACATTTAGTGCAGCAGCAATGACTCAGCGTTCACTCATACTATACCTTATTCTACTGCTGCCTCCTCTTACTGGAACAAGAACAATGGGAGTTTGCTGAGTAACTTACTCCTGAGTAACCTATTCCTGAGTAACTTATTCCTCAGCATGAGTCAGACAGCTGCATTTGCCTTTCTGTGATCAAGACCTTTTCATTTCTCAAAGCACATACAATTCAAAACAAAAGGGCAGTTGCTTATAGCTGAGTTTTCCAAGATGCTCCTCATGAAAAGGGAAAGTCACCCTCCAGTTACAGATCAGATTGTGTACAAGGACCATTGGAAAACTCAGTGCAACTCCCAGTATGAAATCATGCTTACGGTATCCAGGTGTGTTCGCTGATGCTTTGCCCGGTCGCTGGAGTTGCTGAAAGCTTTCTGGCAGCCAGGATGCTGACACAGGTATGGCTTCTCCCCAGTATGACTCCGGAGGTGAATCTTAAGGTTCTCGAGCCTAGAAAATGCCTTGTTGCACCCTTCAAACTGAAAAACGTCATAAAAAATGGTTGTAAAGTACTATTAAATAAACCATGTGCAGCCACAATGAGAACAGTGTAAGATCCAAGTTGGATGTGCAATAAATCAACCAACATTCAAACGTGTTGAAATTTATGGATGAAACACAACATTTTGTGCTGTTCATTTAATCTGTTACTGAAGACATGGTGTGTAGCTCAATAATAATAGAAGGGTAATAAATATCTCACACGTTCTGTCTGAAGTACTGAATGCTTAAAGACATGGTGTCAGAACAGAAAATTTAAAGAAAGAACAAGTGTTCTGATGAGTTCTCTTACATGTTAATTGCCAAAGGAACCACTGTGGGTAATAACAATTAGCTGCTACAGACAGAGAGCAAGAGAAGCTATTTGTGGCAGGGAAGAACCTGGTTTCAGATGTCTGAAATGCTATACACTGGAGCAGATGAGCACGGACTATTACAAGAAGACCTGACCTATTTGAAGATCAATCCAAAGGAACTCTGCTGTTACACTGCACCCTTTTCTTTACTAGCTCTATCATTCAGATCTGTTCTCAGCATTTATACAAGCAGTAACCTGAGCAATTCCGACTTCTTAAGCACCCGTTTCATTAGGGAACGCAAGTAATAAAACTCTGCTTAGCCTTCATAACAAAAGTCACTGTTTCAAATTAAATCTGAATATATAAATAATTAAAAATTCCAGCTAGTAGGCTAAGGGAAGGGTGTTTTACATTGCTCCCTGATACGTTTCAGTGTTACAGACAAAGGTGACTGCAGTGGAGGCACTGTCGCTAGGAGGGGCTTTGGGAATGAACTCAGGTGAGCACAAACACATGCATATGCATGTTCCTGCACCTGCAAACCCAAAAAAGGCACTCAGATACTTACATAAGTGTACAAATACTTCTGTGTGCACATACTCACATGTACTTTGTCCACTCTGCATTACAGTTTCATGGCAATACAGATTTTCTAGGGTCTCCATACAGATAAAAACCTGGCTCCTCTCTGATTTGAGACCTCAAAGAATGTATTTGAGAAACACAACCCAATTCACCTTCACATCAACACAATAATTTTGAAAGAAAGTAGGTGGTGGGTGTGTTGTAAAACCACTATTTCTGGAAGCTAAATTTTTTTTTGTATGATTCTTGCTCATAGAGAGTGAAATCCTGACCCTCATAGAATTAGCAAGTGCTTTATCGCTTCCTTCTGCTGAGTCAAGATTTTGTGCAGCAGCTTTCCATTCACTACCTGTGGTTCCTCAGATGGCATTACAGAAATTACAGTCTTGCCAGTCCCTGTCACATTCTGTTTGTTACACACACCCCTCTCATATACATTGGTGTGTGCAAACTTCTGACTCAGCTGTTGCATCCAACACTGCAGGCAGTGAGATGGGAAGGGAGAGCAGATGCAGATGGAGCCTAGAAGATGCCATAAACTGGAGGCACCTCATCTCCTGACGCCTGAACAGAGGCAATTTAAACTACTGATGAACAAAGGTCCATCACATCCTGCTCAGACCAGCGTGTTTTAAGCATCTCAACATAGCGAACAAAGTGATCCGGACTCTCAAGCCAACACTTCATTTTGCAGGCTGTGATCAGCTCTGCATACTACAAATGATGCACACCAATGCACTCCAGCACACACAGAGGGTTTCCTGGCAGACTGCAAATTTCTTCACTATTGCTTTTGCTGCCCTAAATATTTCACTGCCCTGGGCAGATATTTAATCTGTCTGAATGGCACATTTGGGTCTATGTCTGCAGACAGCTATCTGATATGTACGTAGTTCCATCTTTCCCCATCACAACTATCACAATAGATCCACGGAGTCACCTGGAAACATGCAGGCTACAGCTTCAGAAGTTTGTTTGGCCATGACTCCTCTCTGAACACTTGAGCTGGTGCAGGGAGGTGGGGGAGTTTTGGAAGTGACCAAGCCACAAAGGCTTAAAAAGAAACAAACTTTCTCCTTAATCATCACTACAAAACTGGCAAGGATTCAGAACAAAGCAATCTGAAATGTGCATATATGCTGAAATCTATGAAAAACAAAGCACAGCTTGGCAAATCCGTAGTTCTTGTAAGACATTCCATAAAGCCAGTCTGGCAAAAGGAGTTAATGTTCTGAGGTCCAAACTTGTTCCACCTTGTTCCCTAGCTTCCACTCCTCTCCTCTCCATCCCCTTTGAACTGACACCCCTTTCATTTTCAGTCCAATAGACCAGCTCTTCTCAGATGTACTCACCAATATATAACCACAAGGTACAATGAGAATCAGACCCAGAGTCTACAAAATTATTTTGCAGCTCAGCTCTGCAACCTCATTCACCCACATCCCAGGTGAGCAGCAAGACCAAGCTTTCCCTTCAGTTGTTCATGCTGTCCCCCCATGCATGCCATTCTGTCCCCCCACCTGAGCAGAATCTCCCAACTGTCACGAGTCCCTTCTACATACTCCACTCTCTTTTCCTAAAGGAGTTTCTGGTTCTTGCACACAGGCATCAAAAAACCCAGCCCAGAAGGACCTTCCGTAACACATTCCTTGTTAACAGGTCCTTCGGACACTTTATTTGCCGTTGGCACCAGAACCACCACAGTGACACTCCACACCCTGATCCTTCTTCTCTCCGTGTGTCTCAGGCCTGGAAGACCTGTGACGTCACAGATGTAATTTCTCAGCTATTCAGTCACGAATGCAGGATCTTGATCCTCAGAATGTTTTCCTAATGGACTACCAGTCTCCAGCTCCCTATCTATGGCCTAATGCAAAGTAGGAAAGTATGCAGAATAATCCACACTAATTAAAGGTCCAGCTCCGTTCTCATTGACGCCAGTAGCAAAAATCCCAGTGGCAAATGTCCTAAAACATCTAAACACAAACTTAATTTAAAACACATGAAAGCACATATGTTTAAGAGTTTGCTGGATGCTGGATCAGGACTTCAGGAACAGAACAGGCCCTACCATAAATGCTCAGAGCTACAATGTAAGCAGCGACACTCAAATGGGGTTTATTATACTTTTACTGTGGTCAACAGCAGTTTTTTGGTACTAACACATAATCCAAAGGTCCGATGCCTTCAGCAGTGAAGTTACTCCATCACCACATATGCTCAGACTTTAAGGGCTTTTCTTATTTACATTATTATTTCCCAATTTATATTATTTATATAGTGGGACATTCACAATGCTGTGATGAATTCAGTCTAAACGCATAAGGTGGGAGAATACAGCAGCACAGAGAATGGTCATATTTCCAAGGAGGCAGGGTTGCTAAAGGTAGGGTTAGCTAAACAGGAAGAAAATAAACAGAAAAGGAATTGGGATGAGAACCCGGCTGATGAGTGATGAGAAGAGGGGAAGGTGATGGACAAGGGGAAAGGCCTGGGAGGGACAGAGGACAGGAGTTGGTGCAAAGAGCTGACAAGTGTGGGGCTGAGAGAATCCACTCAGAGATGCAGAAAGGTCTCCACTTTGAAGGACTTCAGGAAAACCTGTTTCAACTCTATCATCTCTTGCTGGATCAGCTGTGTCCCCTTTTTCTACAAGTCCACATGGGGAGACAGCGCTGGAAGTGTCTCCCCTGTAGTGCTGTGCAAGGAAAAGGTAACTTCAGCTGGGTTGCTGAGGAAACTGCGTTAGGATAATACTTGGGCTTCATTGCTACTCACCAACACTTTCAACCCTTCCACCTACCCTTGCTACTTGGAGTGTATTTATATTTATATATACACCTAATAAAACTACTCCTGGAGAAATGAGGTGCTCATTCTCCTTTTCAAATAAGCTCCAGGAAGATCCATCAAACACAGAAGTGTCTCAGCTTCAACTACAAAGAACAAATGTTCAATTTCCAAAGTGCTTTAAGATGGTAAGAGCTATTTGATCAACTGAGAAGGCCACTTAGAGTATCTCCCAGACATCTGGCCCCAATCTGTCACTGCTTAATCCTACAATCTTAAACATTTTGTTGACGTTTGATGCCTGGGATAAGTGTAACAAACGCTGCATGATCCTCAAAGTCTGTAAATGTCAACAGATCTCTTAAACAAGTTCATCAATAAAAATAATAATTATATTGCAATTACTACTTTTGTCTTTATTGAGAGATTGTTAATATGTGCTTCAGACACTGCTATGCTACACACATCTGAGCTCAGACACCAAACAATGCCACACAATTACAGTAAATAGCATGACGCAATTATTGGGTTTTATAACTAATGCTGCTTTTAGATTAGGGTTTCTACCAGGGAAAATATGTTGCAGAAATTTATGGGACTAAATTAGTTCACTACCATATGGAAATACATGTTATCTTTATTTTACACTGAAATCTCACTGGAGTGTAACTGCTGCAATATCATGCATTTAAAGGGCATATTTATGAAAACACTAAACTATCTCACACTGATCTAAACACACCACAATTTTCCTAACAAAACAATTTAATCTAATAACTGTAATTGCTTAAAATGTTTTTTCTTTGCTTCCACATTATACTTTGAATGCACCTAAGAATTTTTCCAGGCAGAAATAACAGCATATTCCCAAGAGGGTTTATATTATCAAATGTTTACCATTTTCATAAGCACATTTAATCGCAGTCGTGTCTAGAATATCTGTCAGTGGTATAGATCAGAAGAAATAAACTATAAACTGAACAGCTCAGACCATAAGGTGAAGCAGTAACTGACATTTTCTTAGGAAATGAGTTATGACTGAAAAAGAGAAGCCTTCACAGTTGCAGTGTTAAATAGGTCCAGTGTGCCATTAGAGAAAGCTCATTAATATACACCTCTGCTCTCTGCTGCAAGATCAGTTAAACAAGCTGCCTTTTATTTATAGACCTAA